>NC_084976.1:12464168-12586668 GCF_963691925.1 Scomber scombrus | reverse complement strand
TCTTTCTCTCTCACTCACTCACACACACCTTACCCCAGAAACAAGGCTGAATTGAAGCCAGATATTCGACCTCATTCATCTTCTTCCGTCACTCCATCATTATGAATCTCCTCTCTATCCTTCATTCCTCTATTCTAAATTTCCACTCAGTGTTAATTTCATGGTGTCTCAGTTGTCTGAAAGAGTGAGAAGTCAGCTATATCCCACTGCTCCTCTCTGCGATCCTAACGTCTTGTAACTGCCATGGATTTCATATTTTACACTGATTATAGCTGGATCTTTGGTGTAACTTTCATTGCATTGCAGTTTCTTTGTAAAATCAGGGTTCTTATTGACTCAGAAATCGTAGAGGAATGAGGTGTAAAGTTTGTGCTTTCAAGGTTCTGAACAATGTATGTTGAATTAAAACTACTGCAAAACTTGTGGAAGGCCACAAAGAATGATTGATTTATCTTTTCCCATTGTGTAAAATAATCTGTTTGGTTGCTGATGTAGATGTATCCATGTTTGCCTGTAGAGTAGCTGCATATGTACCTGAACACTCAATCACTTGCATTCAGATTTGGGTAAGTGGAGGGATTTTAGCTTGATAGCCACTAACAAACACTGTTTTGATAATTTATCTCTCTTTGTTCCTCTCACACACACAAATCCAGACACTAAGCCACTACGCTATCTCAGGTATTTATATAAAGATATCATGTGTCTTTCAAAGAGTACTTCATGGCTCCGTAGTCCACTTGTCTAACTGGCACAAGTGTTTGTATATCTAGTTCTGGTCAAAGTTGAAGGACTCACAAACTTCCTTTTTTTCCTAATGTTTACCACTGGAATTTCTAAACCATTGTTTGACTCAACGTCTGGTTCATTCTATAAAGCTTAAAGCCATTAATAACACCATTTCCTCTTCTCTGTACTCTTTAATTTACCCGAGTGTAATCAGCATTCTGAGTACTTAAGATTAAGCTGACCCTTATGAATTGTTCTTAATCATAGCAGTTTTTTATGTTATCCAAAATTTTAAGTGGTTATTAATAATTCAGACATCACTGCCAATTTGATACCCTAGGTTGTCGGAGCCAGCCATATCAGATTGTAAACTCAGCCTCTGTGGTTAGCATGACTTCCTTTCTTTAGATAGTGAGTCATTCTCCTTGCTGACAAAGTACCTTTTTCCTCTTACATATTAGAATGTAAACCTTATATGACTGCACTTTGACTGAAAGCATTGAGAAGTCAGATATTGAACATATTGTTAAAGACAAGTGGGTGTAGTGCATGAACGTGCAGATAAGGAGTCAGTTTATCAACTGACAAAAGTACCTCCAGCTGCCACCTCCAGAATAAGAGGAGACTAGATGTGTTTGTAAAAATGAAATGACTGGAAAGAAGTGTGTAGTGACAATGATTTTTGAGCCCCAGTTTAGTTTGGGTTGGGGTGCAGAATGGGAGGGTTCTAAGAAAAAAAATGGGTTGGTGGGATGTCTGGGTTATATTAAATCAACTACTTCAGAATATCACTAAAGGACACTATAAAGGGAAGATTAACTCCATAAATTAACTTCACACAAATGAAATTTAAAAAATGTTGTTTAGGATCAGTATAGATATCACCTAAGTAAATAACAAGTAATAAAAAATAATTTATCTTAAGACCAGTTTAAATATTTACCAGACAAAGTTACTGTATGTTCTCTAATAATGGCCAAGGCCTTTAATTCTACTAGAGGGTACCAGGCCTTTATTGGAGGCAGGCTTATATTAGAGCGAGGCCTTTATTTTAACTCCATCTATTTGATGTATATTTGCTACTCCTTGTTTTCTGATCTGCTTCCATTTGCTCTGTTAAATTTTTGTTACTGCATTACCGGTAATTACAGTCATCAGCACTAGAGACTTCTGCCAGCTGAGCCAGCTAACTTCCGGCTGGCTAACTTCTAAATTATGGAATGCTCTGCCTGCAGCCTTACGGTCGGCTGATTCAGTGGATTCATTTAAAAAGCAGCTGTTTAGTCAGACATTTGGGTAACCTGTATGCAGTAAGACAGCATTAATGTTTTTAGTTCGTATTTTGATTATGTATTGTTTTGTTTTGTTGTTTTTTTGTTTTTTTAGTTTTGCTCTTGTTAAGCCGTTGTGACTAATACAAAAAGTGCTACACAAATACATTTTACTTATTTACTTACTTACCCTTACCCTTACCCTTACTCACACTTTCATCTATCCCTCCTTCTGTCATCATGTTAGTGTATCACTTCGTGGAAAGTTTTCATGTTCAGGCCTGGTTCCAAAAAGTTTATTTTTGTAACTTTGATCTGTGTTGATTCTACATTTGTGTTCACAGACATTTGACCAAAGCCACCCTTAATCCCCTCAGTCTTTGTGGCAAACACCAAAAAGTTAGAGTCCCTCATACTTTGGTTTTGACTTTGAGGGTAAAACAAAATACCCAAACCAACAGGGGTGTTTTTTTTCGCTCTTTCAAGCAGCTCATTCAAAGAGAACCTCCAAAACATCAGAGCATCTCTCTTTAGCCCTGCTAAATCACTCCCCGCAATGATTGATTAGCAGGCAACAAAACAAAAATCGCTTTCTACACAGGACTACAGAAGGAGTTGTGTGTGTGTATGTGTTACAGCTGATTTGTATGTATGTGATAATTTGGCAAGGTTTGTGAGCAAGAAGGCATATCAAATTGCACCATCCTGTGTTTGTATGTTCGTATGCATGTGTGTGTAATACAGCAGTGTGGGAGTGTGTTTGTACAGGGAAGATAGGGGTGAATTATGAGTTCAGGAGATGAATGAAGAAATAAAATTGAGTGGGTCAGTAAGAGAGAGAGGAGAGATGCTTTGGTGTTGCATAAGCCTAAATCACTGCTTAACAGTGTGTGTGTGTGTGTGGGGGGGGGGGGGGGGGGGGGGGGGGGTGTACTCACATCTTTGTATTGGGCAAACGCTGTGGTAAACTGTACTAATGATGAAAAATGACAAAACCGGTTGGGGGCAAAAGTTTTTTTGAAACAAACTGCACCATCTATTAGAATGCAATCACACACACAATTTTGTTGTTGATTGGCAAAACTGGTTGTAGTATTGTAGCATCCACTGTTTGAAAAAAACAATGTAGAAAGTCAATTTTGACTTTCAAACTCATGTCTGGGACAGTATATCTACTTAAGTATGGATTCAATCCTAAAAATAAAAAAATAGAAGAAGAAAAAAACAAAAAATAATTAGGTGTGTGGTGATATATAGCACAATCTGAGAATACCAGTTACCAAAAAGAGCCAGGTATAATTATAATTCAGATGACATAGAATTTGACAAGATAATCAATGTAAGAATGAATGTCATTATAATATATTACTGTAACTTATGTTTGTATTTCTTGTGTGGAATATTCCATCTTTACCTGTTGTGAATTTAAAGGCCTCAAGTATGCTGAAAAACATGCTGTTTCTGTCTTACTTGTTCACATTGTGTTTTTTTACAAAAGGTATATAATCGTCTTTTTGTTAGTTGTTTGTGTTCTTTGACACTGTCTGCTACCTCAATTGCCACAGTCTGGCTGCTTTTCACTGGTTAGAAACATAATCCAGTTGCATGGCAAAAAAGCCACTGATGCAGCAAGAGATTTTAGTTGATGTTTGAGTGAATTGCTCCTTTATTTAGGATGCAGATGAAAAACATTGATTACAATTCAAAGCCAAGGTTTTCTCATTATCCTTGTTATGATGTGGATTAATTATCAATTAAACTCATGATCCCACAAATCTGTTGCGGATCTGCCGTGTATCATGGGGTGCTATTCTCTGGATGGTGATGTAAATACATAACTCGCTGTGCATGCCTTGTTCTGTTATTCAACAGATGGAGTAAATACAAATCTAAATGACTCTCAAATACACAAATATGCAAAGAAAGACAAGCAGCCAAACAAGCAAATACCAACCCATACAGTATATTGCATACAAATACACAGACAGAGGTGTAGGCAGCTCAGCATCAACTTTTCCTTTAATGAAATCACTACATTTTCATATGTGCCTGGGTTTGTTCATTTGTTCATCCCCTTATTCACAGTTCAATCAACATATTAGGATATGCCTTAATCCCCGATCATTGCTCCCCTTACGGATTATTAAGCCAGGCAGATCCATACAAATTCATAACATACACTTCTAGTTCATCCACTACATCTCTCCTCTGGTCTACAGTGTAATGCTGTCTCTACACAGTAAGGATTTGGGCTTCATTTTTCAGTCATATACACACAAACTTTAGACATTTTTACACTGCTAACATGCTGCTCACACTGTCTCCTGTGTGGACATTGTGTAAGACTGGAAACTAAATGAAAGGCAGGCAACCCTGCACCCTAAATTTAGGAACAAACTGCTCTGCCTCTCTGATGTATGACTAGATTTGAGGATTGTTTGAGGAAGTGAAAAAAAAAAAAAAAATATATATATATATATATATATATATATATATATATACATACACGTAGTGATGGTTAACAAAATGATGAAATGTTAACACACAAGTAAATTTTATTTGAAGAGTTAAAACAAACGTCTCACATTTTTCTTTGAATTTATATACAACTCTATACAAATAAAGTGTGTTTCATGTGCTTAAGATTTAAAGGTTCACACAGCAAATACATCTGTCTTCAATCCAAAGGAGCAAAGAAAATGCCCAAATCTAAACGTTCGCGATCCAGTAATAATGTTCAAAGGATATTTTTTCCCACCCCTTTTTTTTCAGAAAATTGCTCTGTTTGCAGGAAACAGTGATTTATTTGGTCTCTTTTTAAGTCTGTCAGCATGCCTGTGCAGGTGCTGTCTGCGTTGGAACATACACACACAAAAATCAGTAAAAAGGAAAGAAGGATGAGAGGGAGAGTGGTATGAACAACAAAGAGAATGCCCAGAGATAGGGAGGGATGGAAGCAAAAAGGATAAAGTGGGGAAGGAGGGAAGAAGAGAGCACAGAAATGGGTGTCTGCAAAAATGAACACCTTGAGCAATGTGTCAGAGCCTTGACTTCTAAGGCTGTGACATATTGCTAAGGAAATGATCAGTCAGCACTGTTTTACAGTACAGGGCTCATCACTAACAGCGTTAAAATGCAAATACTGACCAGACACTCTGTTCCCAACATTTTCAACTGCAGTATATGTTGCTGAGGTTTAGAACTCAAGTGATTTATGCACTGCAGTACCGTTTAAATTGCTGGTGTAGGGGAAAGTCCCCTCATGTTTCAAATGCAGACGGTACAAAGCTCAAGCAACAGGACCAGCTCTTTCTTCAACCCCCCAGGAATGCTGGCCAACAACACATTAATGAGGTTTACAAACTTCTCACTCAACCAGACCATCTACACAAAATCCTGCAAACAGAACACATCATCTGCTGCGTAGCCACTGGGCCAGTGGTTACCGCGTTGTGTGTCTGCAGACAGCTCTGGACTTGCATGTGGTCCACTGAAACGCACACAGTTCCATATGTATTATCATGGTCGGGACACAGACACGTTCCACATGTATGCACTTGTAAACAGGGTTGACGCGTGCTAACTTCCAGAGTTGTAAAATCCAGCCTGTGAATATTACAAACCGCTGTGCAGTGATTTATTTTCTGATATGCTTTTAAACACAGTAATCTGTTACTCCAACCAGACTTGCTGGATCGTATTTCATTGTCTCACCGGCAGTTTAAACAACACACCCACACTAACACAGCCTGTATTGTTTTTACAGGGCTGTTTTCAGTCTGACGAGTTCCTGTATGTTGCTGAACAACAAACAAAAAGTCAAAAAAAGAGACAGCTTAATGAGAATAATAATACACTGCATACCTACAGTGGATGAAGCAGGCATTCCTGTTTGCTTTTCTAGCACATGTGCAGTTGGTGCTCTTGCAATGTGTTGTGTATGTGCAGACGCAAATTTTGGTTTGCACAGACAAGAGCAGATGAGTAAATTTACTTCACATGGACCAACACGGACTCTCACAGCCATGCAGATGCAGAAAGCATGAATTGGTTTTAAACCAGAACACTGACCCTGCCACCTTTGACCCTTTAAGCCTCTCAAGAGCCAGCGACTTGGGAAGACCACTTCACATCTTGGATAAACATTCCCCCACCATTCACTATCATAACTCACCTCCAGGAACCAGGAAACCACAGAGACTTAATCTTACTGTCAGTTCTGATGTTTAGGGCTCAAATAAACTACCATAGAACTGAAGAACATTCTCTGGCAAACCAGCATAAGAGCACCATACAACTTGCAAGTCATCACCACAAACAACAATGAGAACCAAGACTTCTTGTACAGTACATCAGGCCCCAGCAACATACAGACACTCACAGACATTAACCAGACCACTCCACAGCAAACATGTGGACACACACACACACACAAATGTAGCACACGGCCTGGACCCCTGCCATTAGCAGTCAGACCAAGGAGAACAGAAGAAACATATGGACTCAGCAATAGTTTTAGCTTTTAACTAAGCACAAGTAATACGGTATGTTAGTGTGTGTGTGTGTGTGTGTGTGTGTGTGTGTGTGTGTGTGTGTGTGTGTGTGTGTGTGTGTGTGTGTGTGTGTGTGTGTGTGTAACAATATGTCTGCTTTAGTAATACTTTCATTTGACTGCCTTTAAACAAGGAAGTGTACCATTAACACAGTTCCATCATCTTTGATAACACAAATGTATGTGGGTCAATGACGTGACTATGACATTTTCAGTCTAACTGCATTTTTTTCAGTTAGAAAAAGGTTTAAATTGATTAAAAAAAATACCATATATATGTAGTACCTTTCCTTTATATGTACTCACTTTAACTTTTCAAAAACCCCAAGTTATTAGTAATTTTTCTGTTATTTAAAGTGACAAAATATCATGTGGTGCGACCAATAATACCAATAACTGTATTAAATTCAGAGTAAAATATCACTTTTAATATTAACCACTGATACAGTATGCTTAACTGAATTGTATTTTTAAATTTTTTCAATCATTTTTAAGCAATTTACAGGAAAAATAAGTCTTACATACATTTAAGAAGGCAACTGTGACATTATAGAACATAAATATGAGATTATTATTTACAGAAACTTAAAAGACATGCAAATAATTTGTTTCGAAACACTTAAATTCATTTATTTTAAGATAGATCATGGTCGCACCACATGACTTTTTTAAGGTCAGTTCTAATTCATCAAGATGGGAAAACACATAAAACACCTAATTTACTATTTTCATATGTATTTATGTGTACTCAACCTTTCTTAATGTTTGAATTACTGCAATAGATATTCCCATATTTATTATTTTTAAATAAATCCTTATACGTCATTGACCCATGTATGTGTTATACATATATATAAGTTCACAATTTCCTACACTAGTTTGGATCTACATTTTTTGGGTTGGTTCCCTGCATGACAAAAGCAGGAGGGTAAAAATAAATGATATTCAGGTTTAAAAGCATCCAGAATGCATGGTATATCGATTGGGAAACGTCCAGAGAGGAATTAGACCACACTATCTACAAAGAATCTGATCCACAATCATTTTGTGGATCCAATTCCACAAACCACAAGTAAATATTTGTCAACAATTAATAGTCAAGATACTTCTCCATTACGATTAAGTGAGAAAAGATATATTAATTCCTGTCTAAGTCTGTCCTGAAGTGCTTTTATTCATGGCTGCAGTACTTTTAATAAAGTTGTCGTTCTTTTTGTGTCTTCGAGTCAACGACATTCTTCCATAAAAATGTGCTTTCTGTCATTGTGTCCTGTATTAATTTGATCGGGAGGCCTTGTTGTAGTATTTTATTTTCTGATGTCCTGAATAGACTGTTTTCTGAAGCATTTGAATTGTATCCGACACAACCTTGTATGGGTTTTTTTTCTTCAGTTTTTTTGTAAAGACCTGAGATGAATAGTGCTGACTATCCTCTCAGCCAAAGCGCTGCAACTGAAGTGGCTCAGGAACCTTGAGATTGTAATTAATTGGTGAACCGCACTAACAGAAAACATGAAAAAACATAAAAGTGGAAAACTTTGATTGAACTGAGATCTTGATAAACAGAGGCAATACTGATTGAGCAAGGCAACATGCTTGGGTTTGAATTAAACAGAAAAAAATACACAGCATTCAGAACAAAAGGGGTATATGTCAGTGCTTATAGCTGATTCTCACAAATATTTACTGTGCATTAACTAAGATCATCATTTCTCAAGTGGTTTCATATGGTCAAATTCCATCCGTATGTGTGTCAGAAATGCAATTAGTGTACCTGTTTCAATATTCAACAAAACCAAGCAACAAAATAGTGTAGTTCAGCTGTAGATGAAATAAAGTAAATAACCCTCTTTTCTGACCATTTTCTAGTAATAGAAGAAAAGGGAGATAAAGTTGACCCTTCTAATATTTGGGTTAGAATCAACTATATATATATATTTTTTTTTCTTTTTGCTGGCAATCATATTTTGAGAAAAACAGAGAAATTTCACAAATTACACAAAACGGCAAATTACTAACCACTCTGTCAAATTGTTTAAAATTAACCTGTACCTTCCCTATCACAAAAACACATCAATGGCAATAAAAGGAAATCAACTTTTGATGGATGTAATCAGAATGAACGTACCAGAAATAGATGCAGAGACAAAAAGTAGGACAATCAAAGATGATCTCTAGGGATATTAATCCTGTTGTTTTGTTAGACATGCACACACTCACAGATGGCCACATGTAGAGGTGAAATGTTTGCACAAATGCTGCATGGAAGTTTGATGTTTAGATGGTTAATAAACAAGTGATTGCTATCTGTTGCCTGAAAAAACACAGCTTCATATTTTCTCTCTCTCTCTCTCTCTCTCTCTCTCTCTCTCTCTCTCTCTCTCTCTCTCTCTCTCTCTCTCTCTCTCTCTCTCTCTCTCGATAGGTAGGTGAGAGGCAACATGCGTTGGTGACAGAGGAGTCGTTTGATGCCCAGTACTACGTGGCTCATAACAAGTTCTATGAACAGGTAAGATGTTTGTTAAAATACTAGAGTGTTTTTCTCCCTCAGCACATGTGTAGACAACCACAACTATCCACCACAGCAATTAAAAATCTACTAATAATATATTCAATATATATAAACTATCCTAATATTAACACCTTGGTACAGTACAGCTTGTACAGGTAATTGTCCCATTTATATTTACTTAATAAGGTTTGTTGAACTTGCATTGGAGGAAACCTAAAATACTTTAGTTAGCCTATACACTCTATCCACCATCATAAATAAACAATGAAAAAACATTAAATTAATCTGCATTAGATGAATATTTTTACATATGTGAAGCTAATATAACTCTTCCTCATTTTCCCACTTAGTAAATCAGATCAGAAGCTTTGCTCTGCATGTCACAGGAGTACTCACAGCAGGTGTCAGAAGCTTAAGCTTGTATTGAATAAAGTAGGTTAGCTGCAATATCACACATACTCACAAATGCACACACACACACACACACCCCGCGGTGGTCATGAGAGCATTTGGCGGCTGATAGCGGCAGTACTTTTTGCTGCTTTTTTTTTTTTACTGTACTAACACGAAGGTTAGCCCTAAAGACATGAACATTCCGTCCAACACACACACACACACACACACACACAGCTGTTCACATCGCATGTCTTCAAAGACCCTCTCTCAACCTGTGAAAAATTCACTTTAAAACATCTTCAAATAAATCAATTTCCTCCTGCTTTAACCATCATCAGAAACATGTTTGAAGTTATGCTTTTTATTATCGGCGAGGGCAGGGGATGGTAATAATTTTTCCTCCCTTCCACTTTCCTCTCCTCCCCTCCCCTCCTCTTCCTTTGCACCTCCTTCTGCAGGCTATAAACTTAAGTTACAAGTGTCACTCGGTTCACGTGTGTGCTGCGCTGGTGCGCGCTCGTTCACATGTGTGCATTTGTACATATGCAGGCATATATGTCATGTGTGTCAGTTGACTGTTCTCAAGAGGAGAGAAACATGTTAACATGTTTGATGTTTTCCCCCCCCCCCCCCCCCCCCCCCCCCCCTATTTATTTGTTCTTCTTTTCTTTTTGGACATTAAACACTTGACATGTACCCCTAAATCACACTCTGACTAGAAAAAAAGAGAACATGAAAAAAACTATGTATAAGTATGTTCCTGAATCTGTCCCCTCAAGGTATATATCCCATATCATGTCTACACCCATGGGACACACAGACACATACAATACATACACATGGGGCTGCATACATTGTACCTAAGTTGTATTTTAAGAACCTGCTATCATTCTTCCTCACTTGTTTCTCTACCTGCCCAAATATATCATTCTTAGAACACATTTTTTTAGCGTTATAATTTAATCACATGTGAAACTTTAAGCTTAAATGTAACTGTACGTCACTCTGGTTGAGGGCTGTACAATTGATGGAAAGTGTGAGGAAAGGGCAAAAAGAAACAATGAAAACTGGAGAAAAGAATATAATGTTGGAGAGTTCAGTTAGGAGGAGTGGATGGTTTGGGGGAGTGCAGTTAAGGGACAAAAGAAATGGGAAAGTCAAGGGTCAGGTAAGAAGAGAAAAGAGTAGTGGGAGTGAAGAAAATGACAGAAGGAGGTTGAGAGGAAGAGAAGTGAAGAGAAGTGGGGAATAAGGTAAAGAGAGGTGTGAGTGTGAACAAATGGTTTCACTTTTACACCATCAGATGGATATCTATCCTGGCGGGTATAATAGGCACCCAACCCACCTGTGTGTGTGTGTGTGTGTAAGTGGGTGAGTGAGGAAGTTGGAGGGGGGTGTTTCGATGAAATTGGACATGCTCTTTCATCATTTAATCCCTGTAATGGGCCTCAAATGACCCTCACCTACACACACACACACACACCCACACACACACACACACACACACACACACACACACACACACACACACACTGCTACCTCCCCCACCACCCTGCTGTTTTACCTCTCTGCTCCCAGCCTGGCTGCTGGTTGCTTGCACACATGCACACACACACACACACACACACACTCACACACGCTCACAGTGGTCAGAGTGTCGAGCAGCAGGTGTGTTGATTAGGCAGGTGTGGCTCTGGCTGTGAGTCTGTCTGGCCTGCTCTCCATCTCCTATCATATTCCACCAGCTGGATAAAAACTGACAGATTAAAACTGAACCAAGCTTACCCCTGCCATCACAGCAGTAACTCTCCCTCCACTAGGTCAGTTCAGTTATTCTTTCCTGCCCAGTCAGAAGCATAGCCCCGCAGAGTGGTGTAATGGTTAGACAGACCACCAGATGATCTGAGTCAGCACGCAGTCTCCCTGCTGAAGTGTACTTGTGCAAGACATTAAATCGTCAGCAAGTCTGGGGTTGCTGTTCTACTGCTGATCCTGGTGTCTGAACTGACGGAAAAAGAACGTTTACAGGACAATTTACAGGAACCGTTATAATGATGTCATTATTTTGAACCTATTTTACATTAACTTTACACTTGTTTTATTTTGACTCACAGTTTGCAAAGGAGGTGGGCAGTGGTAGTGTCAGATAGCTCAGTGCTGGGTTCATGGGGTCATCCTTTGTTTTCCTTGAGAAATAGAATTGATCGTGGGTTATTTTTTACAAAGAAAACCCAGACTAGTTTTTCTAATAAGTTTTACAAGCTCTTATGACTGTAGTTTTAAGCCAGTAAATTATCCTGACAGCTTAACTCCAGTCATGCTGGAAGTGTTTGCCAAAGGGAGGTTGTATCTGATAGGAAGGCGCTAAGAAAATGAGTAAAACCGTACAGCATATATAATCATCAATCTGTCAACTTTGCGGTTAGTTTGAAATGTGTTTTGAAAGGAGACGCATTCGCATATGATCTTTATTTACAGGGGTAAGTCATTAAGAACAAATTCCATTTCACGCTAAGCCGTAATTATAACTCTTTGTTTTCTTTTGCTCCTGCTGTGATCAGCCCAGATTTATAGTTGCCATGGTGAAATAATAAGACAAACCAGCAAATCCCACTGGTTTATCTCACAGCTGTTGCCGTAGTTTTTGACCTTGAGGGTTTCCATAAATGGAATTGAAAAGGCTCAGCCCTGTGGTTTTTTAGGCAGGCAAGGACTAGCTAAATAACAATGTGGGGGAGCACAGGGGAAAACAGTTTTCAGCAGTGGTTAATTGAAAATCTAATTGACATATGTGGAGAAACATGCAGAGGGCTGGTTTTATGGTTTAATGGATGGTTATATAGGTCTGCCAGTCTGTCTTGTTACAGTCTCAGAAATTAGCTCTCTTTCTCCCTACCTGGTCTCTGTAGTTAAATGTATCAACAGCAGTATTCAAAGCATTTGGTTATTGGGTTGATGAACTGTCGTGAACCAAAATGCAGTCACTGAATATACATACTGTGTAGCTTGTGTCATGTTCCTCAAAACAACTTTAGTGTACATGCATTTTCTACAATCACAACACTACACTTCACTTCAACAAACATAATGCCTTTCTTTATTATGACGTTTAAAATTTGCACTGACATGTTACATCGTTCCTTGTTTGCAGGTGCTTGTACCCAAGAGGTCAGAATTCAAAGGGAAGATGATTGAAGTGGACATCTACGAGGCAGGAAAACACTTCCTAAAAGGCCAACCAGTAGAAGACAGTAAACCTTTCACTCCATCCATTGCTGCACCACTTGAGAAAGGAGAGGTGTCCGGCCTGATGCAGGTAAACACACACATTCATACAGATTTAGAATAGATACAAAATGCATGCATAGAGATTCAGATGGTTTTCTCCAAGTCATTGCTGCAGTGCTGAAGGTAATGAGGGTATTCAGGTTAAAAAATACTTCACATACAACAAATACAGCATATTTTACACTAACTCACATTATTTCACATTAACAGCCATTCTATGTGGTCACGTCCTCAGTGAAACAGCTAATGACTTCATTCGTCAAGTGGGAAGAATTTGGGGTTTAACTTACCAGCGCAGGTGTAACCCACCTTAGGTTGGATGTTACTCTATGTATCTTTTGATCAGTGCTCAAGTCACTCACTTACATGAGTAATGAATGAAACAATTTTAAGGAGCAGTAAGACAGAAAGACAGCTATAGCTTATATTGATTTTTGAAGAATATGTCAAGTTTTCATTGTGTAGTCTTACCTAATCAGAACTACAAAAATTGTGCTTACAACAGGCTGTTCAAACCTTTTGCAGACAGCAATGAAGAAGGTGCGTGTGTGTGTGTGTGTGTGTGTGTGTGTGTGTGTGTGTGTGTGTGTGTGTATGCGCGTCCACATTCTTAATCCACACACGCTCCTGAAGTTTGTGAAAAAGCACCAGAGTATCAGGCGTGTGATAAGTAATTTAAGATAAGCTGTAGCTGGCTAAACTGTCCTCTGTCTTCCTCCCCACCACATACACACACGTACACACACACACAAACACCATGTTAATGTATCTGTTTCACTGCATGTTATTTTTCACTCTGACTAGCTGTAGCTTATAGCTCAGAACATGGAGCCACAGAGCAGAATATGATACACTTTCTAATTTCACACTCCATCAGCCTTTACTGCCAGACAGAGACATGAAAGACAGAGAGAGAGAGAGAGAGAGAGAGAGAGAGAGAGAGAGAGAGAGAGAGACACTGATGAAGAGGAATGTGGAAGGCAAGCAGAGAGAGAGAAAAGGAGGGGAATGGATGGCAGAGAATGAGATAAAAAGAAAGATAAATCAAATAAAAAAGTTTAGCAGTGAGGACTAGACCTTGTAAAAGTAGTTGCCTCATAAAGTCTTAAGCCCGTCCAACAGACACACTTGCATTCTTTTCACCCAATAACTTCCTCCGAACCTCACACTCCTTCAATAGACATTCTTACACAACACTCAAGACATATTTTTCTTGGTGAATTAACACATGCACTTTCTTGCGCACAGATTTACACACACACGTCACAATGACTGTTGAAAGAAACTGACTCTCTCATTCTGTTATACACACACGTTTCTTGTTCTTTTCATACTGACATATACACTGTCTGGTCTTTATACTTTAAACATCTCTTTCCAGACATTTCCAGATACCAGTTTTACCATTCACTGTGTCTAAATGTGTCTCAGCGGGAAACACAGGTGAAGTCATCAGCTCCAACCTCTGACTCTGAAGACAATTTATTTAGAAAGCTAGAGGATGAAAGGGCAGAGGAAAAAGTAGAGTATTTATCCTCCACTGTAAACACTGTAACAGTTTTTGCTGTAAGTGCTTTGAAAGTAACAATAGAGGAAAAAGACACATTATCAGTTTGTGCCTCATGCCCAGTATGAACACACCTGATGTTTTGAGGTTTTCTGCAGGGGTATACAATTTACTATGCGTATCTGTTGGTGCAGTCAGTGGAGAGCTGGATTGAAACTACAACAATAAGAAAAGACCAGCAAAAGAATTTATAGCAACAGCATTAAAAGTTGAAATAGTAATACAATCAAGGATAGTGAAGCAAGTGTAAATAGGCACTTTCTAAGCTGCGGTTGACAATGTAAGAGCAATAGAGGTGCTGAGGGTACGATGGTACAAATAGAGGCAAACACACTGAAAAATAGTTACCAAACCAAACAGAGGTTTTGATTGGCATATCAGTGTGTGCTGGAATACAGTGTTGTATCTGAATGTGCAAAAATTCATTAATGCTTGTCCCTGCAGTCTGTGGCATATTGGCAATTAACATATTGTTATATTAAGTGATCTTCAGTGATGCTGCTGATGATCTGTAATCCAGGGTCCTTATGACCTGCGTTGCCAGCTCTAAATGACAGCAGAGTGCTACTGGAGCACAGTACTAATAGATAAGTGACCTAATGGCTTGGAAACACAGCAGTGTCTGCAAGCTACACACACACTTATGTGCATCCGAGCCCTCTGGTCCATGGGATGTCCTTGACAACCGTATCTGTATCCACTGTTATTATTAAGTGAATGTTCCTGATTGAACATACACATGAATACAGCACAATGTCACACTAGCCTACGTATGTATCCACATATAACTGAGAATATGCCCTAGTGTGCGCACACACACTGGTGGCTAGCCTATACATATTTGAAGACCATCTATTTTCTGAGTCTCTGTGTGAGTCCACCACACACTGAGTTGAATGTGTGTGTGTGTGTGTGTGTGTGTGTGTGTGTGTGTGTGTGTGTGTGTGTGTGTGTGTGTGTGTGTGTGTGTGTGTGTGTGTGTGTGTGTGTGTGTGTGTGTGTGTGTGTGTGTGTGTGTGTGTGAGATGAATGAGTGATTAGGGAAAGGCAGATAGAGTCTCACCCCCATGTCTTACAGCCGGGTCTATAATTACGGGCTTTTGGCAGAGAGCGAGAGAAAAACAGAAGAATAAAGGACCGGGAGGAGAGATTGTGTGATGAGGTGCGTGATAGTTGGGTAGCAGATAGAAGAACAGACTCTGAGCTCTGTCATTTCATCTAAGATGCAGAGGAGTGTCGTAAAATAAAGTGATAAAAGGAAAAGAGTGGAAGATAAGTGGGTGATTGGAAAAGCAGAGGAACCCACTAAGGTCTGTAACGTCCATTTGACGAAAGAGGAACAAAGTGAGGATCTGTCATTTCAGAAATGGAAAAAGAGATGATTGCACGCCAGCCAGCATCCATACTGAAGTGTGTTTGAATGCAGCAATATGGCCGGACGGATAGATGGATTTATGGAGGGGTGGCACAGCTTGGCTGTGGATGGATTGATGGACCTGAAAGTGGCCGATAGATATAGATGCATGGATGTGAGACATGATGGCTTAGATGCACACAACTGATGGATGAGCAGCTGAATAGATGCATGGATGTTTGAATATATAGACAGGCATAGGAATTGTTGATGGATGAGTAGCAATCCAAAGGCGCTCTGCTCTTTGTCTGTGTGCTGCCCAAGAATGTTATGCTGAGTACTGCAGCTTACACAGAAAAGGTATCTTAAAAGCCAATTGTATGAAGCAGAGGAGCCACACCAACATGCAATTCCTAATTTGTTAAATTAGATTATTAATAGTATTATTAATTACTGCGAGGTTTAGGTTTAATTGTTTAAACTAATTTAAATGTCTAAATTAACTGCTGCATCACCATGTAATGAGAGTTACTTTGTTATTGCTGCGAGTAACTACCAACAAGGGTGACATTAATTCTGATTGGCAAATTTCAGGCTGATTCTTATTGTCTGACTCAGTGTAGGTATGTCCTTGATGTGGGGATGTGTCAATGTTCAATTAGGTTTCTTTTCTCAAAAAATATGCTGGTCGGATGAACTAAAGACAATAAACTATACCTAGGTGTGTTTTTTTTGTTTGTGTGTTTGTTTGTTTTTGTGGACACCCTGTGATGGACTGGCAATCTGCCATGACTTTCTGAGGTATGATGGTCCCTGACCCCTCCCAAGATTGTATAAAAGATGCACCCTTACCAGCAGTAACATACTTTTCTTTCATTCTCAGTGTATTTCCTCTTTTATCTCCCATCTTTCTCTTCCTCCTTGTTTTGCTTTCTGTATTTCATCCTGACTTCCCCCATTCCTTTCTCTCACCCTCATTCCTTTTTGCAGTATTACATTCATTTTGCCGTTACGTTCCATGAAAGAAAACCAAGGTTGTATAGAGAGAGGCGAGTAGCTAAAAAATGTGCTTTTATTGACATGGATTACATCTCTTCCTTTGTTCTCTCTCTTCCCCCGTCTCTCTCTCTCTCTCTCTCTCTCTCCTCTCTCTCTCTCTCCTCTCTCTCTCTCTCTCTGTCTCTCTCTCTCTCTCTCTCTCTCTCTCTGTCTCTCTCTCTCTCTCTCTCTCTCTCTCTCTCTCTCTCCCTTTCTCTCTCTCTCTGCTCTCCCCATCTGTCAGCCCTTCATTCACAGAAACAGCACTTTCTGCAGAAGGGGAAGGACAGTAATGAGTCTTTTAGTGGGACACAATGGCAGAGAAAGCACTCAACAGCATGGTGAAGGAAAGAAAAAGAGAAAGTATCTTCACCAGTCCTCTTCCTCAGATGAAATTAAATGATAGGAGAGAGAGGGGTGTGTGAGAGAAGCCAAAAAATGAAGCAAAGAATGAAAGAGAGATCAAGGTAGACAAAGAGATCAGGAGACAAAAAAGCAGCTTGAGTGCCATCCAATAATCAGCTCTTTTCACAGCATACTTTCTCAAGGAGACCGAAAGAATAGGAGAGAGGGGAGAAAACGGCCCCGCTCCTTCCACAAGACAGCAAATTGACAGTTTGTATGAAAGACAGAATAGAAAAAAGGAGAGAGCTGGGAAAGACAGGGAGAGAAAGGGAGAGATGAAAACAGGCAGTGAACAATGTCCCTCCATGACCACAAATTGACAGTATAACGAAGTAGAGGTGAATGAATGAATCTCTTACAAAGTATTACATTTACTTTCTTTATCCTTCCTTCCATCTTTCCCTTACTTTATTTCTTTCTTTCATAGTGTCTTTGGTTCTTATTTTTTATTCTTTATATAAGCCGTACTCTTTTATTTGTGTCCTGTTTGATTTTTCATTTCTTCTGCTTACATCTTGCTCCTCTGTTCAGTTCAACCAACCTGTGTGTTTATCTCTGTGTGTGTGTGTGTGTGTGTGTGTGTGTGTGCGTATGCGTGTGCGTGTGTCTGAATTGATGGCAAGAGGGAAATATAAAGACACATTGCATGGATGTGGTCAATTTAGAATGATCTCTTTACATATTCCAGTACAGGCAGAGTGGGTGGGATTGCTGGTACTTTGCATCATAAAGCTTACAGTATATTAACACACTAACATAGACTATGATGATGAGGTTCACTGGCAAAGAATATACATATAAATATATATATATATACACACACATACACTAATGCACAGTGTTCTCCACCACCACCCCCTGGTGTGCCTGGCAGACACACTAGCCGCAGGCTATATGAGACACTTGCTCTACACACACAATCATCATGACAAAACACACACACGCCCTACACAAACATAGAAACAGACACATAATACCCGTACAAAAAAATGTGTATATCACCCCAAACAATTGTAGCACTCCGTGTTGACATGCAACTGTTATGGATTGTTGCCTTGATGTTGCGTTGTGCGCTCATGTTGTCATCTGTATTGTCAGGAATAGAACAAATATCAAAGATTAGTCTTTTCTGGCCAGGATACAGTTAATCCTCTCAAATCTATTTTTAAACTTTTTTATTTAAAATGTTAAAAGGTTTTGCTTGGCCTTTGCATGACTTTGTTAACTCTAGTAGCAAATAATTTGTTTTGCCTTCAAAACAGCAGGCGTAGCTATTTTAAGTATTTCATTTAGCATGTCAAATTGTGTTACATGGCCTGTGTGGTTGTGTATACTTGAAGCCCCAAAGTCACAGTAACAAAAGAATAAATGTTAAACCATCAAAGTATCAGTCATGTCTATTTTCAGCCTTCAAACCTAACATGACAAATGGCATTACACTGCTGCATTGTGTTTTGTTTATTTTAAATGGTTTTAAATGCTCCTCCTCCTCCGAGCTTGCTTTTAACCACAGATGGAAGAGGTAAGTAACAAAGCACTCTGCCAGCAACTGTTAGGGAGATAGTAATGTGTAGTTATGGAGTAATCATTTTATAAGAGTGTGTTTTTTGGCTTTTTCTTCCATGTTATTGCAAAAATGACTTTCCTCAGTACAGATCTTGTAAACAAAAGCAAAGTAATTCAGTTCTTGAGCAGATGAGTCACCCATAACTTCACATTTTATTTAATCTTACCATCCTCTTACGATCAGAACAACTACAGCTGCAGTTGAGGGGAAGTATGTCTTGTTATGGGAATAGTTATTTACCAAGAAATAAGGTCATTTTGGTTTACAACCCCTAAAGTGATCAGTTCTACAGGAATTGAGTACAATCTTGAGTGTCGTTCTGTTTCAATAACAGGTCAGGGCCAACTTTAGATGACAAGAGCAGCCCTGCTACACTCTCAGAGATACATCATTAGGGTAACAGGTTTAGCAGCTTACAGAATTTGAAATAAATGGCCCCTCTGCTCTTTGGTTGAAAACATATGTAGAAATTTACTGGACATATGAGCAGAGGAGTGGTACGACAGCCGATATGTCTTTGGGGTTACTTATTAGGCATCTGATACTTTAATAAACTCAGAATTTTAACAATCTACCATACACACACACACACACACACACACACAAATTAGTTAGTCTAGTTTGTGTGTCTAGAGTTTTTCAGGCTGTAGCTCAGGAGGTCCACTAATCAGGGGATCTTCAGATTGATCCCCGGCTCCTCCAATCTGCATGTTGAAGTATCCTTGAGCTAGATACTGAACCCCAAATTGCTCCTAATGGCTGCACCACTGGTTTGTGTTCGCACCCTGATGGCAGCTTCTGAATATTGATATGTACTGTAAAGCGCTTTGAGTGACCCTAAGATTAGAAGGCGTTATATAAATGCAGTTCATTTACCATTTACCATTACCAGTCATGTAACTCCCCACTGTCAGGACTTCTCAACTTGAGATCCTTTCACTGAAAAATGTCCTTTGAACTCTTGGTTCCTATGTTGTTCTCTCGATAGGTGTACTGACATTAGTCACTCTCTTTTCACCAGCAATGTAAGCCCACATTGTTGTTAAAATAGTCTGTCAGATTAGGCTATGCACTCTCATGCTTTCTTCTTCTTACTCTGATGTATTTGTAGCAGACTAGAGTCAGCAAAGGCGTATAGCTGCCCTCCAGAACAACTCCATTGAATGCTGCCGGCCACAGTGGCCAGTCACTTTACAAATTCACCTTCTTTCGGTGGATGGCCTGCGCTTATTATGCAAATTTTACTCACCTATCTGTAATTGCAATGTATGTCATCCACAGCAATAGGCTAATGAATATCTTCGCTCACTTAAACTTGTTTCAGTCGTCCTGACATAAATGTAATCTGCCACCTACACACACACAAGGTATACCTGTATGTTCATACATTTCTGTGTAGGAAGGATTTAAAGATGAGGTGATGAAGGAAATTTAAGATGATGAGAGAAAACATGACTGCATGAAGTTCCCCACTCGGCCCTGTTTCTTCTTTAGCAGTTTATTTTTTTAATTCTAATTTTTTTTAATTGTAGATTATGTCTATTCACTGTGATAGAGTTCCCTCAGACATTTATTTGTATCAAAAATATTACTTGTAGTCCCTCTTTTTAATTCCTCTCTTGTACACTGTCCAGTTGTAAATACAACTGCGGCTCATTGTGATTGTCACTGTGGCTTTGTCAAATCACCCGTGACTAAGGAGCCTGTTACAGTATCTGTTTACACACACACGAAACACACACACACACACACACGCACACACACACACGCACACACACATATACACCACCTCCATAGTTTCTGTGCGTCTAGAGTGACACTGGCAGCTGGTGAGGATCATGTGAGAAATGTGACCACTGCGCATTGTGCTTTCTGGCTCTCGTGATGTGCTGTGCGTGTCACAGTGTGTATCTTTGTGTCTATGTATCAGTATGTTGGTTTGAGGTCGCACCAGACACCCAGGCTGATTTTTATTTTATGTTTTTTTAAACAATGCATGCGTGGAATAGGAGTTTTTTCTAAGAGACAGAGAGATATTGAAGAGTTCTAGACTTTGAAGGAAACGTATCTAGCTGAGCTCACCAGTCTTGACCCCTGGTGCAGTGATGGATGATCTTTTGCTCCATTCTACCTCTGGGAGCAGATAGATCGACCACAGGCTTACACATGTACACACAGACACACTCACTCACTCACAAATGCCAACTCTCATAGTCTTTCTTTCTCTCAGACACATATGTACAAAGTCAGCATGCCGATTAGCAGGTGGTGAACTATCATTGAATGCCACATCTCTAATCTTATCCTGCCCCCTTTTTCTTCCTGTCCTTCCTTCACTCATTTCGTCTCAGTTTTCCAGTTCTCTCCTCTCTGCTCTTCCCCTCTCCCTCTCTCCCACTGTGCTGACACGCACCTACTGGCACTTGGATTTTCACTTATCCTCCCTACTAGTAATATATTTTAGACTGTACTATTCAGTGTTTCTCATGGCACCCCGTTGTCAAAAGACACCTGCAGAGAGACAGATAAATAGAGGGATAGAGAAGAAGGCAGTACACTCAGCTTGTCAGGGTAGATAAAGATAATGGTTTTGGTGTTCAACTTTTCTTTCTGTTTCATCTGTCCTTTGCTCTTAGCCCACGTTTCCTTTTGTCTCAGCTTCCATTAAATGTTCTTTTAGTGTCAAGTAATCAGGAAAATACATTTCAAAAAGTTGTAAATTATAAATTAAAAAAAATTTACTTTTTCTTTCTTCAAGTTCATTCATTCTTAATGGAATGAGCCACCTTTAAAAAAGCCGCCATAAGGCGCACAGTGTCACCACACTGAAGAATACTTCTCCAACACACATCACAGTCACATCACAATCACAGTATGATTGCTGATGATTGGATTGGATTGAAACTACGTGTATTCATCATGATCACTTTTTTACAGTGACGATGGGTCAATGACAGGTGCAGTAACACATGCACTATAACAGGCATATGGCTACCACCTTGTACTCTAGCAGAAAAGCACCCTCATTATTTTTCAGGTATCTTTGGCAAAACAAAAAAAGAGTGTATTAGTTTCACCATTGGGGAGTCCAACTTGTTGTGTGCAGTGATCCTAACGTTAAGCAAATGTGGAGGTGTCAGCGAGGCCCCTGATACTGATTCTCCTTCAACCTATTGTCTCCTTCTACTGTGAGTAACTTATGGATGTGTCACGTAGGCGTTGTCGGTCATAGTATCCATCATCCATTGTGTGCACAAACAGAGGAAACAATTCAGCGACAACGGTGAGGCGAAGAGTGGGAGGCAAGGTAGCGTTCACAACCATCAGAGAGAACAGGGGAGTGGGATAGTAAAGTAGAGGGCAGACGTTACGCAGCTGCTCACACACGTAGCCATGTGCATGCAACATGTGCAGGCAGCCATTGTAACATACTGTACATACAGGTAGGTGTTTGTTCTCCATAAAGTCTGTCATTCTGTTTTACTCATAGTTCAGAGGTTAAACGTGCAGTAGATGTGCATAAATAGTTTTCACAATTGCAATTTTACAAGTTAATTTCCAAGTTTTTGTCTGATTTTCTACTTGGAACTTTTTAACTGTAAGAGATAGTAAACAAATACATAACATGCACAGTCGGATATTAGAAAGAGAAAACAGAATGATTTCCTCTAGTTGGATCAATAGAAAGAAGGAATAAAGTATGGAGAGACAGAAGCTCATCATACAAGATGTGATGGAGAACCTTGAGGGGGGAAGTGTGAGAATGAAGGAGTTAATCTAGCTAAGGTAAATATTAAAGCCACATCTCTTACAGTCATCCCTAGTGAACATGATTAAAGGTTATTCTAGAAAGCCACTGATCAATTGCTCAATATCTCCCCGCATAATCTACCTTCACGGTGATAAGGCATTTTACCAACTGTCGAACAAAACATACAGGAGCTACCACAAGGTCATCCAGATCGATTTCCACTCCATCCACAGATGTTGGTTCACTCTTACAATTTGTTTAATGCTCAAATTAAAAGGGCCACATCTTGTGCAGCATTATTTATTTATTTAGCGATCAATCTGCTCCTCAAGTGTCCACTCTCAGAAATTAAGATAAAACTAAATAAATGTGTAATCAAACAGAATGATGATCGATGAGAGAGGGTAGAGGCCATGGAGAGATGGTGCTGGTTATCAATATGCAGTGTTACCTGCAGAATTATATTAACACCAGTGCGGATGGAAACATTTTCAGCTTATTCTCACTGTTGCTCTCTCAACAGCTGCTTTTTGTTTCAGTAAGCAACATCATACTCTCATGTGCATTGTGTATATTTGCATGTTAGACTATTGGCAACATGCCAAACAGACAAATCCCTCACATTTAGCCCAAAGCAATCTTTGCTTTAGGTGCACACTTCAACTCTGAGTTTTCATATAGGAAGCAGTTTAATATGAAGTTGTTCTTGATATCTTAAATACAGTCTTACTTTGGCTGTGCTAACATTGTTAGCTAATTCATTTTATTATGTCTCTCCCAGATTTCATAATTACATCACAGTGCACCTTCTCAACATCAGCCTGATTGAGTAGAAAGCACTCAGTAATAATTGGATCGCTACAAAACTGCATTAACTGCTTTACACGGGGATAATAGCATTATAATTGAAATGCACTCATTTATATACTGTATTTATTCATAAGAAAATGGCTGTTTTTATTAATGCTGCCATCCACAATATATCAAAATAAGCACTGTTTCTAAAAGTTGGTATAATGATCCATGAGGAGCATTAATATATCCCCTTCATATCAAATTGCTATTTCATTAAAACTTTAAGGCTGAGTACATTATTATTCAGCAATCAGTGTGTCAAAAATACTTTAGGTTTGTCAGATCAGAATTTGCTCCCCCTATTTTTCCTCTTTCTGCTTACCTTTTGTCTCTTGCACTGTTCTTCTCCCCATTGTTGTCCCCCATCTTTCACTGTCACCTCCTCTCAGTGGTGGATGTCTTTTTAATGGTCCAACACATTAAGCCGAAACAGAGCTCTCTCATTACAGACATTTCATGCGTTGGATCACTGGCCACTCTGCTGTCAGGCCTTGCTGTTTGATTTGTAACCGTGGTCAGTTGATTTATTCTAAAGATGTTTCCTATTTATGAATTAGGGACATGACCTATGCTATGAGCTGCAATGATCTCCGTGTGCACACGTGTGCATTTGAAAAAAACAAGTAACCTGATATACAGACTGATGACAAATTAAAGGAAAAACTGGTACAGGCTGAGTGCTCGACGCCTACAGTGAAGGAATCTGGTAGCTATTTTATGCTGTGGGGGCATTTTGCTGGAATGGTTTGTGTCCACTTGTCCCTTTAGAGCAGTGGTCTCCAACACTGCTCCTGGAGAGCTACTGCCCTGCATGTTTTAGGTATCTCCTCACTCTAACTCGTTATCAAGCAGCTGAGGCTCGTCAAAGGGCTTGATAACGAGTTGATTATTAGAATCAGGTGTGTTAGAGTGAGGAGATACCTAAAACATGCAGGGCAGTAGCTCTCCAGGAGCAGGGTTGGAGACCACTGCTTTAGAGGGAAGGGTCACTGCAAATCCATACAAAGTTTTTCTGAGTGATCAGTCTTATCCTATGATGAAACATTTCTATCCTGATGTGGTCTCTTCCAGGATAACAAAGCCCCCATCCATAGGGCACTAGAGATCACTGAATGGTTTGATGAGTATGAAAATGATGAATCATATGCTATGACCTTCACAGTCACCTGATCTAAAACCAGCTGAACACCTAATGGATATTTTGGACCAACATGTTAGACAGTGCTCTCCACCACCATCATTAAAACACCAAATGAGGGAATATCTTTTGGAAGAATGGTGCTCATCCCTCCAGTAGAGTTCAGAGACTGTAGAATCAATGCTAAGCACACTGGAGCTGTTCTGACAGCACATGATAGCCCAACACCTTACTGAGACACTTTATGTTGGTTTTTCCTTTAATTTGTCACTCATCTGTATATTATTCTTGGAAAATCACCACCAGAGGTAATGCAGGAAATGCACCGGTGCTTATGTAGAATACTAAGAATCACAGCTCTGAAGCAAATAACTAGAAATTGGCTAAAACCATCAAGTACATCTGTTCAAAGATGGAAAGTAGTGATACAGGAAATCTCAGAAATGGAGAGAGTAACACACACCGTTAGAAATGAAGAGTATAAAATACGTTGGTTTAAGTAAATGAGATATGAGGCCACCAATTAACTTGTGAAATTACTTAAACTCAGCCTAAGGACAGAGGGAGGTCTTGGGAAAACAAGTAAACATATAAACATACTTAGTGCATACATCTTAGGGGAGGAGTAGACACACATACACATGCATGCATGTGTGTATAAATTACAGAAACTAATTGCAAGGACATGGAAATATACTGAACATGTTGTGAGTGTACTGAATTATGAAATAACTGTGAATTGTGTGTTTGCATACATTTGAGGGATATTAAGACAAGAAAAGTTAACATTTTGAATGTATTATTTGGTTCTTGTGAGAGGAAAATCTGTTTTGGAGGCTCACCAAAATGCAAAGTTTCTCCCCTTCTACAGCAGGTGAAAGTATAAGAATCTATTAACATTCAAATGGTCAGTGACTTGGCCATGGCACTCATATCAGTAAACATGTACCGTTCCCCAAGTATCATATCATTATTACAGTGTCAGGGGGATAATGCATATATAGATATAGAAAAACTCTATTTCTTTTAAACACGTCTAATGTGATTGTCTTTCTGTAATTTTTCCCCCACAGGAAAAGATGGCCAACGGTGTCCATGGTTCTGCCTCTATGTCATCCTCATCGGTCTTGTTGATGGGGTCTTGCAGTCTGGACAGGGAAGTATTGAAGAAGCTGGGAGTTGGGCTCGCATTGGCAGCAGCCTTATTGGCTTTCATTGTGGAGAAACTGTACTGGTAGAGCTACTGTGGACTGTGGAAGAGAATTGTGAAACAGCAAGATGACAGTGACATCATTGGAGCCTTAACAGTGTGTTTAAAGGGGCTGAATAACGTGAGAAAGGATCTCTTGTAACATACTCGACAAGCTCTCATTCATTTTTAATTGAGCCCAAAGAGAAAGAAAGAGGAAGTCAAGGATGATTTGAATGTTGTTGAGATTTATTCTCTTGTTTTTAGTACATTTAGATTTTTACTTTTTAATTAAAGAGCATAGCTCACCACTCTGCAGTTATTTTACTCTGACAGTTAACAAGGAAGAACTGAATGGGCAATGACAGGTCAGCAGTCCTCGCAGACCTCAGCAAACATTTTTCATACAATATTTTTTGGTATAAATCACATCGTAGATATTCTGGATTTTGAGTGGAAACTTTCATCAGCAGATTCTGTTTGATATTTCTGTTTCATACCAACATGAACATTTTCTAAGTTTAGGCCGATAAAGGAATCCCAATGCTTTGTCTGCTGCTTACTGATGACTGCAGCCTGACATTTCCATATTCACAGATAAATTAGGCACAACTCAACTAGCCGATACTCTTGGAAAACATATTTTGGACTTTCTTATCATCCGCCAGAGTAAAGTCAGAGGATAATCAAACTGTCGATCTGCAGTTTCCTGAGTGTCAGAGTGATCTTTTTCCCCCAGAGTTTATGAGCTGCATGGGCTTTGAAGTCTGGTGTTTATAGACTTTGCTGTCCTCCCTTTGGCAGTTGTTCTTACTTTATGTGTTATTGTATTATGTGGAGAGCTGTAGCAAAATGTACAATACTCTGATTAAAGGTCATTTGTAACTTTAATTTCAAAGTATTTATTTTTGAATGAGAAGCATGGACGGTATATTTTCAGAGCTACTTTATGAACGCATTTGAAGTTGTTTTAAATTGTTAATCTTTAATTATAGTGGTTGTTTAAAACTTGTTTTGTTTGTTTCATTTAATGTTTGTTTGCCTCATATGTTAATCTCACGTGGAATTAATTTGTAATAGACATCTGATCTTAACTGATTAGTTCGACATACATGGCGACTGGCCGTGTGGATGATGCTGACTGCTTGGACTGATGGTCATTATTGATACATCACTTTGTCTCACAGAACGCCACACATCCAATGTGACTTGTTTTATTTTTATGTGATGAGGTGGTCTAGTGCCAACTTAACAGGCTGTTTCATATTTTCTCACTTACCTGTAGTGATGTCATGCAGATATCCATCCCTGATATCTCTGCTGCCTCCCCAGTACAATGAAAGTTAATGGACTTACATTTGTGGATCTCACAGCTTTGGAAATATGACAGCAATACAAAAAGCAATACCCCCTTTACTCTGGATAATTCACAGAACATAGCCATCATCTGTTTTTGGTAAAATTTTTCAAGTGAAAACTGTCTACAGTGAAATATGTGGCTAATCTAAAGTACCACAAACACATTTAAAATCACTTGTGTCAGGGTGGCGGTAAAGATCTCAAAACTGGGTAAATAAAAGCAAAACTGTTAGCATTGGTGGTCTTCCCTAAAGGTAAATCAGATCTTTTTTCTACAAATCAGGTGAATTGACCCAGTAATATTATTCTGTTGATTTGGACTATTTGTGGCATATGAGTCATTATTGTAAACAGACTATATATTGTTTTTGTTCTTCTTGATCCCTGTTTTCACAACCATCCAAAACATAACACTGTTTAATAAAGGACAAATCAATGTGTCATGAGTGACATGACTGAAGTATTAATTGATTTATTTATTGAATTGACTGCTTGTGTTTATTCAATAGAATGAGTCCTTCAGAATGAATACAGGAGAGAATCCTGTCTCTGTACAGCACTCTAATGCTCAGTTATTGTCATGTATAGTCTGCCTGTGTTTGTCTCTAATCGCATTCTGTTTTGAGGTACAACAGTCCCAACATGTGCACAGAAATCACAGACAGCTGATAATGTATGCCCCAATTTATGTTGCATTGCACTGGCACATGTGTCTCTGTCAGTATGTCTGCATTTTTATTTGTGCCTGCGTGTGTGCGTGTGTGCACCGTTCCCCAGCCACAAGAGTCTCTTTCAGCTTGTTTGTGAGCTTATTTCTGTGTCAGGTGTGTGTGTATCTGTATGTGTGTGTGTTTGTACATGCACTGCACTTTCTGATGTAGTGTCTGTAAGCTCCGCCAATGCTTAATTTAGCAGAAAGCCAGCATGTGTGCATCTGTGTGTGTGTGGTTCAGGAGTGACAGGGTTCATCACTCTCTCTCATTCAGAAAGCCCTGCTATTAGATATACCACTGTATGTGGCCTACACACCCAAGCTTTGTATTATCTAAGCAAATGATGCATGTCACACATTCCTTCAACACACAGATACATGGATGTACCCTTGCCTTTTCTTACATAGCTGATGCATGTCTCTCACACAGACACACTGCAACTTTTGTAGTATATGGGCAAATGATGCACGTCAGGCAAACTTGCACACAAACACAGGCACCAAAGCTTTATATTACCCGATCAAATGATGCGTGTCTTACACATAGACACACACACTAGCTTTGTATTATGTGATCAAATGATGCGTGTAGCTATGAAGCTTGTTACATCCATCCAGCAGTGCCCTATATTATTCTCCAGCCATCCATACTGTGTGACAGTTCTTTTGATACTTTGTAAGCACATTTCCTCCCTGTGTATGTCAGTTGCACTGCATTGTTCTCCAATGAAATATGGATGCAACGACACCCTTTATGTTTGGGAGATCATCACTTACTATGAAATATTGAGGCGCGAACCATAGAAAGGAAATCATTATTCACTCCGTAGCATTCACTTCAGTTGTTTCTAATAAAGGCAAGAGTTTCTGAATTCTTGTCTTAGTTGCAGCTGTTGTCAATTTGTCATCTATGTAGTGACGTCCTTTTGATGTGACACGGAGCGACTTTGGACACAAGACAAATGCTAAAGGGAGGCTGAACGTGTGTGCTCAGTTTTGTCATGTCTCATTGATTTAAGTGTTTTAAATTCCGGCTTGCATAAGAATACAGGCAAAGTTGTTGGTAGTCAAAGGAAGGCATTTCTTTTGAGGCAGTGTCATTTTTAAGAGGCTGAGATGCCACATGATTATGAGTCAAACACAGTGAGGTATGTCAAGATAGATCTTGATTGTTTTTTGAAAATGATATGTCCTCCTCTGATCCAGACTGATGTTGGTGGTAAATCAAAGTAAAATCTTGCTTAACTTTATCAACTAAAAGTAGTTCAGATTAGTAAAAATGCCTAAAGCACTGTTACAGGTGTAAAGCTTAAGAAAAAGTGACACTAGACCTGTTTAGAGCTATACAACATTAGCCTTACAGCAGTCTGATTATAACAAAAGTATAGGCTATAGGAGACAGGGAAGATCAATAAAGATATGTTTAGTTCTAACGTGTGGTAGAAATTATACAACAAATGTTTTCATAGAGCTGTATGTCATTCCTGCAGTCTGCATCCATCCCTGTTACTGTATATGTGTAATATGAATACTCTAATACATTTATTTGAGAAAAACCAAATCTGAATAATGTCTGTCATCCCTCAATAATTTGTAACAATTTAGGCATATTTCAGAAGCAGAGGGACAAACCCATAGAACAATGATGTTTTTTTCTGTTTGTGATATGTGAGCCTGCAGCTTCCTATTACTGACTGTGGCTGTCTGGTCTTTTTTGGCACAGCAGTCCTCTGCCCAGCTGGTGCTGGCAGGACAGCAAGCTGCCACTGTCCCTACTTTTGCTGATGTGGTGGCCTTTATTTGTAAAAATCTGCTTTTATAAGCCATGGATTGTCTAATACACCAATAGGGAAACAATAACAAGGCCCAAGGTGAAATATATGGTGTATCCGTCACAATGATTATTTTTACAAGGAACAGCTTAATAATGCTACATAGCATAATATTTACTTACTTTTAATATATTCAATAGAAACATGCACATAACAGCGAAGGATTTTCTTTTCTATTGATACAATGTAAGAATTTTATAAATTTAACAGATATTCTGTGTAGCACAAATGTAAAAATGAGTTTCGTTTGAGGAGAGCAGTTGTCAACAATGTGATCCAATCACTCCAAGACTCATCAGATTCCACCTTCAGGAAACAGACTCACATGAACCACATCATAATATTTTGATAATTTTACCCCACGTTATGGTGTATTAATTGTTTTTTGGGGGCCAAGGAAATACATGGGGCAGTGAGATAAGTGTTGGAATCAGTATTTTGTACCACCACTGCTGTAAACCACAACATATAAGCATGCAAAACTAGCTGGCCTTCCCTTCTGGTCTTCCTTCATACTTGAGCTGATCAGAAGTAAAAAAAAAAAAACACAATTAACTGTGGATATAACTTCAATTTCACACAAGATGCGTTTTGTTTAGATAAGCAATCAAATATACTGTCCTCATTGGTAGAGGATTGGAATTACCAGTTGATGCTAACATCTGGCATGAGTTTAGCTAATACAAGGGATCCTGACATTAACTGTAGCTACTGCCTGACAGAGCCTCTCATTAGCCACTATCTCAGGCTGTGACCTTTTCATTTCTGTCTAACCAAGGAAACTCCTTCTTCTGCATCTCCCACTTAGATTACTTTGCTCTACTATACTTGTTACCTGTTTGTGTGCTTGTCTAGATTTCTTTATAATTGGAGAAAATATCACATATATCATTATTTTGCATGCCAATGTTGGAAGAGGTCAATGTATTCTTGATTATCGGAATTTTATTTTTTATTTATTTTTTTATTTTAATTCAATCAAATTGAAAAATAAAGTAGCACACCATCTATTTTTATTTACACTATATATTAGTGATCTTTTTCGGTTTCGGGGAACTGATGTATTTTTGACATTTTGAAGCCAAAAACAAAAAAGGAAAAAAGAAATGTAGACAGCAGGTTTTTCCTCTCGTTAAGGTTTGTTATCTGGATGTAACACTTTTTTAGGCAAGCAATCAGTAAAGTATGGAGAGAAAAACCTTACATAATTACAGTGTGGATGTTTGTCAGGTTAAGCCCAATTTAGCTCAGTTAATTTACCATGCTGTCATTCAGCATGCTTCAGAACGTTACCATTAAAAATGTCTTCTTCATTTTTTACCCGCTGTGTGTTTCTGCTCAAAATTTCACCAACATCTATAAGTCAATCAAAGTCTTTTGTGAACACAAATACATTAATGTTTAGGGTGCAATTAAAATATTTACAGGACTTTTTACACATTCATATCACATTAATTTCAGTACTGAAGTTAACTGACACAAGGTGTACAGTCAGTGTCAGTCACTTACAAGAAATATGATTTGTGTGTGTGCGTGCGTGTGTGCTTAAGGGGGAGGAGGTATGTTTAGCCCCAGGGCAGACGCACAGTAACAGCAGTGACTGACATTACCTTATGACTGAGGCTTGGCTGAAATAATGTCTGTTAATAATGAGTGTACAGTATGTAGATATGTGTGTGGTTGTGTGTCACTGTCCTAATTAGCAGCTGTCACTCTGACCCTGCTTTAGTCTGAAGACATGCAGGGAAACAAGGACACATGGTATACAAGGAATATTGTACATATAAATTTTTTATTTTGTGTGTAGGCCTACATGTATACTGTAGGTGCTCTCTCTTTTAAAACAATATGTACTTTGAAGCACTTTTTGGTTGCTGTAATTGTTCTCCTGTCCGTAATGGCATACTTTCTAAAGCAATTTCAATGTCAGAGATGGAGAACTGAGCTGTTTCAGTGTTTGTATGGAGTTGTGAATATTGTTTGAAGCCAGTGTTTCACTACATTCATTTAGGAGCAGCGGGCCACCAATTCTCACAGCCACTGCTTCAGAATTTTATGAAATGTGATGATAACTGGGTTGCTGTGTGTGTATGTGTGTGTGAGAGATATTTATTCTTTATATCATTTGTAGACTTCCATAGTGGGGAAAAAAACACAGTATGCATTGCATCAACCAGATGCTCTTGCAGATTTTAACACTCATGAGCCAATGGCATTCACAGTGCGCGTGTGCATGAGTGACACAGACCAGTGTGGAAAATCAATAGCATAGCTCAATTTAGCTCATAAACCTGAGACCAACCAAAGTACTTTCTTGATTGTGTGCCTTGAACAGATGTCCATGTAGCAGTAAGATAAGATTAATTTAAAGCTGATATTTAAAACTTTCATGTTATAAACTGACGCTACACAGTAGACTATGATTATTAATGTAGATATTTGCATGTAAGTGTTAACCAGAAATTTCTGAAAAACACAGGCTTCTAATTTCCTGCAACTAGGCCTGAGTGAAATTGCCACATGCAAGCCCACATGAGTGTGACCAATTAATTTTTGCAATTTTGGGGACCAACATGCTTTGTTGCTTTCTGTCTCCACCTCCCACCCTTCCCCTCTATTTCTCCGTCTTACCCTGCATTTCCATTTCTATAGGCTGAGGTCTGTTCACTGTGTGCTAAGCACTTCAGTGCCTTCTGGAACAGAGGGGAAAATGACTTGGCAAGCATATCCATTCCTAATCATACGTGCGGTGTGTGTGTGTACATGTACATGAGTCTTCATGCCAGCTTCGTCCAAGCATTTAGTTTGGTGGCCCTTGTGCCTGCATTCAGTGATTGCTGTGTTTTATCTACACACTCACACACAAATACAGGGACACACACACACCCTGTTGTCGTTGCAAAGCAAACTGGGGATTCACAGCCTGCCGAGTGAGGGGGAGATTGGCTCTATTGAGTGTCTTGGTGGCTTGCCAGTTCTGTTTTAGTGTGTGTCTTTGTGCGTCTGTGCTGTATGTGTCTGTGGTTTTGTGTGTGTGTTTGATGGGCTTATACATCTTTGACTTTGAGCGGTTAAGGGTGTTTGTATTCACCAGTGGGACAGAGGACCAAAGTCAATATTTTAGCTCTACACTGTATTGTTCTTGAAAGCTCTTAAATAAGCACACAGAGACATGACAGCACTGCTGTATTACTTGCTGTTGAAAGCTGTTATTAGTTTGAAGACAGTTTAAAAGACATCACTGTCTGCTTAGATTTGAAAATACTTGCTTTAATGTCTCTGAACACACAATTCATCTATGTTGTGCATTGTTTGCATAACAGTTAAATAGATAGTTAAATTCACGTGTCTGAAAAAATAGAATTTGAGTGAGTTCCTTTTAAAATCCAACCAAAAGTACTTTAACTGAAAAGTTCTCCAGAAAAGTTTCTTGAAGTTTAGACACTTAATGAAAGACTTTTCATTCAAGATTAAAGCCACTGAAAATTGTTTTTTGTTTCCTTTCAGAGAGGACGTCACTCAGACAGCAGATATAGATCTTGGCAGGCATACGAGTGACATTTAAGAGAAACAAAAGTAACTGCAAGAAAACTTTGGTCATTACTGCAATGAAACACATTTAGCAGGTTTTACTCTAATGAACCATCTGAGCTGTTCAGCAGTCATTTGCATTGCATCTATTTAAATAAGAACTACAAAAAAAGTGAGAAGTCACCTCGAGGTCTCGTGGCTGTTTTCCTCTCGCTAATGTTTGATTAGAGCACTTCAGATGGCAGCCATGAAACTTTCAGTGATGTTGTCATGGAAATGATTGTACATTGCATGAGACTCCTGAGGGCTGGTTTGTTGCCATGGTGAAGTGTTCATGTGGCGTTGTCCACACATGAAACAATGCTCATTTACATAACGGCATTGTTAATGTTTAAAGGCAGACTTCTTAGATGACTGTATGAGAGTTTCATTATCTGAGGCTGGACTAGGTTCTTATGTTTTTAAGAGTACTTTTAACAGATCAGTATGCATAACCGGACAGAAGTACTGTACCATTACAACAGACTGATATCTGTAGTCCAAAAAACATTTTGCTTGTGTGTAACTAGAAGTAACTCGTCCCTCTCTTCCCTCTTGGACCAAAGAACGGGCTGTTTTCCACAAGCCTGAAATTTGATTTTTAAAATCATAAAACACAGTGATTCGTGTGTACGTAAACCGTATTTGTAAACCAATAATACATATTAAAGCAAACTCTTTCTCTCTCTCACTAAGCATCAAATCATTTCACAGAAAACCTTTGTCAGCACACCCTGAAGCAAACATAACAAAACACTTGTATGTATTAAAACTGTCTCTTTCTGCTGTGGCTAATTGTATTTCCAACTGTACTTAAATGTCTCCTAATACTTTGACATAACCTACTTTGCTATTACAGGCACTGTTCACTCACAGTCAATACGCCCCTCTCTGATATTGTGATATGACCTTGTCATTAAATCTTTATAATGATAGAAAAAATCAATGGAAAGTCATGTTTGGACTTCGAAAGGAGGCTGTCAACAGATGTTTGATGGAATTATAAAGACACACACACTCAGGGTAGATCTGGTAGATGATGGTGGAACTAATCTACTGGCTGCTAATTAGAAATGAGCAACATGGGGAAGGAAGAGCAAGCGATGTGTGTGTATGGGGGGTTGTTATCAGAAAGAGCCTTTAAGTACATTCAAGGGAGAGTACAAGAGTCACGAGGACTGAGACTCTTGGCAGTTTCCTGCCAAGACCAACAACGACTGGCGACTAGCACTAATTGAAGACATGTCACACTGTTTGAACCACATCACAGTCAAACACTGACTGAATGGACTGTTTCAGGCCTAGAAGAGTCAAGTGTTGATAACTTGCATCACGTCTCAGATTTGACTTCAAAAGCATCATGTGAAAAATGTTACAATACAAGCTGTCTGATGATTGCATTCACATGAACTTCCACCCAACATACAGTCAATGCTTTATTGCCCCACAGAATCATCTTTCAGCCCTTTTTTTTTTAAAAGAGCAAGTATATATTACAGGCTTTATCTTACAACCTTAGTATGTGCTTTACCAATCAGTGTTAAGATGGTGATGATACAGTATGACTCACTTGTTGACAGTCTTTAACTTGATGAACAGTGACTAAAATTCTGCATTTTCATGACAAACTTTTTGCCACAGATTCTGAAACTCACTTTAGTCGTTAGCTTAGGAGACGCCTAATTTTTCCACCAGGTGTTTCCAGTTTGCAAATGGGCAGGAAATACCGGTGATAGCCCAGAAAGCAGTGTGTTAGTCCAGTCAGGTGTAGGAAAAGTTCGTGTTCATGTCTTGAATGGAGATAACTGTCAATCACGTATTTTACAGCATACTTGAAATGATGTCTCTCTAAGGCAAGTTTATCCATGATGCTGCCAGACTGCACTGAAAGAAAGAATTACCCCTGCTTTGCCAAGGTAACTGAATTTTCAGCTTTTGTTCCAAGCTATAATCGGTGCATTTTTATGAAGTGTCAGAGCAGGAATTGACGACATCAAAAGTAAGCTCAGTTCATCAACCGATCAACATCAGCTTAAACAAAAAAAACAAAGAAAAGCAGAAAATCTTTGCCAAATGATGGAGAAATTACACTAAAAAAAAGTCTGACTAAAACCAAAACCAAAACCAGTAAACATAAAAACTATAAACCAGTACAGAGACATACTGAATAGTTTATTCCAGCCAGGACTGCTATCTCCATCCAGATACTGTATATCAAGGAGAGCAGAGCTCACCAAGTTTTTCCCATGACACTGATGCCAGGAAAAAAGTACTTGATGGTTACATCACTGTATCTGTAGCTGACTTCGTCTTTCTCTCTCTCACCTCCTCATTCCTAATTGATTGTCAGTCACCTGTCTATGCAAGTAGAGTATGCCATAAGGAGTGTGGGAGCAGCAACCTTACAACCCAAAAATACACACACACAAATTATTTTACTTCAAGTACTTTTACTGTGAAGCTCTGATAAGAGGGAGCTGTTATTTAATAGGCACCTCTTCACCTTATAGTGTGTGTCTGAGTGAAACTGTAGAGCTGTGACAGGTTTGAAATGGCTTAATATCACAACTAATTACACACATGTGGAAGCCTTTCATGCCTCTTTTGCCTCCTGCTTTGGAAGATTTTTTTTTTTTTTCTCAGTCGAATGTAGCTGACAGTTTATGTGGCAGGCGGTCTCTCCAACACGTTGCAAAACAACGATCACACATACAGAGTTGAGAATTCAGTCACAGGGCAGCCTCACAGCAAAAGGAGTTAGAAATAAGAAATGAACAAAAAGAGAAAAATAATAATGGCACCCAAATGCCCTTAAGACATTTTCATCACATTGTTGTGTCATGGAGGTTTTCACCCCGTGGTATGCTTCTCTCTCTTCTATTCACTCCCTTCTGTATTCCTTGTTCACCCCCCCCCCCCCCCCCCCCCAACCACACACACACACACCTCTGCTCTTTCTTATTCTCTCCCTCTCTCCTGGCCTCTCTCCTCTGGTCGTTGACAGCTCCAGTTAATTTAATGTCAGGTATGCGAGCTCGCTTCATCACTGTGAGACAAACGGATCGGAGCGCAGGAAAGTGCTCGGATCTGTAGAGAGAGAGCGAGGAGGAGAAGAAGAGGATAGGTGTAGACTGTAAGCAAAGAGGGGGGAAAAAGAAAGAAAAGTGATTTTAAAAAATGGGAAACAAGTTTAGAAATAAATGAATCAATAACAAAGGTAAAAAGAAATAATCTGACTGGCAGAACTGATACATGAGAGTTTGCGCTCATCCTTCTCACATCCTTTGCCTCTTATAGGAGAGGCAATTACAATTTCACAGGTTGAAATTAAAATCCCCCGTTGAATGTGTGTGTGTGTATGTGCGTGTGTGTCTGTGTGTGTGAGAGAGATAGAGCAGGCTGTCAAAGTGATTTCAAGCTGTTTATAGCCTAAGCTCACAAAATGGATCCTCTTGCAGCAAAAAAGCGTAAAAGAATCTAAATACCGCACCCCTCCCTTTTTTTTCTTTTTTTTTTAATAAAAGAAAACTAATTCCTTGAATATTAATTGCCTGGCTGGCTCTTGACGATCGGCTTATTTGTTTGTGATGAGGCTGCAAAAGAAAAGTACCCATAATCCCTGTCTCTTTCTCTCTCTCTCTCTCTCTCATGCTGTCTACTGTCTGCATTAATCTCTCTTTTTGCCCTTTTCCTTTGCTCTCTATAAATCTTTCTCTCTCTGTATATCTTCAACATTCGTGGAGCATGTAAGTCATTTGTCTTTTTTTTCCATAGGTAAAAGACAAGTATCTCTGTAGTGAAGCAGTGTCACCTAATATCGAGATTCTAATATCTAATTTCTGGTCCTACGTTATTTACATCCCTGACAATTTATGGCCCACGTCAAGTTTCATTTTCAAGCCCCAGAGTGTAGCTTGATTTATTCCCATTATAATAGTATCTCCATTTTCCAGTTCCTCTCTCAGATTCCTTACGGCATACTGTGTATAGGGTTCAAACGCTATATAATCTCTGAGTGTTTGTATCAGTCATCAGCATTTATAGGGTATCAGCCTTTATTCATCCCAGAAAAGTCAACAGAGCACACTTTCTTCTATTACAGCAACACATTCACACGGCACACATTCACAGCTGGGAGCTGCAAAGTGCATTTCGCGTTCTCCTGCTGTCCACTCAGCTGCTCCACTGTAGCAGCTGAGGACCAAATGCCAGGCTCAAGGGCACTCAAACTGTGGCCCTCGACAGAGGGAAGAGCCTCGAGATGGGAATCAGACTCGTGTCTTGATTTTTGTGAGACTTCACGGATGCGCTTTTGGTTGTTGTTACTTGGCATTAATGCATGCATCTGCAGTCATCACGCATGAATCAAACAGACAGACTGCACTGCTACCTGTGGATATGCTTCTGTACCAAAGAAAGCCTGGCATGGGGTTTAAACACAATTAGATATGCTGAATGTAAATGTGCCCTGTGTGTTTTGTGTGTAAATGTATCTTGATATCAGTGTGACCTTTAGTTTATTAGCATAGCAATCCCCCACGCGGCGCTTCTTGCTTGTAAAGCTTTCCGAATTCGAAACATGAAGCATGTAACAGCTCTCGCAGCAGACCGGTGTCCTCATCATCAAATCTCAAAATGAAATTTGATTGACTTTAGATGTTAAATCTGAATTGTGCACATTTGTTTGAATTCAACTTGGATTGTTGCATTTATATTTAAAGCTTAAATTTAGACGATAGACATAATCTTCTGGGTTGAGGATTTGGACTTGATTTGAGACTTTTGGCTGAGTCCAGAATATACGAACGCTGCCGAGTAAATAGTGCAGCCGCATGAAATTGGCAAGAGCACAGAGACTGAAGCATATAGTTGCATTGCCAACATGAACTTTTGTCTTGCTTTATTTTTGTGACTTGGACCCTTGGTGTGTTTTTGCAATCTGTGTCTTAAACACATCCATGGCCATAAACAGCCCATGAACTCTCTAACTGACAGCACAGGCATTTGGTGTAATAACATGTCCCACTCTGTGTGACAGATCAGACTTTCCAGGAATTGATTCTCTTATTTTTCCTCCCAGCCTCCTCCTTTCCGCTCCTGTCTCTGTACATTAAGGTGGTGGAGCTATGCAACTCAGGATAACTGCAATTTCCTCGCTCAAGTTGAAACATATCCAACTGAATCCGCATGTCCACTTGACTTTGCATACATTTACACCACCTCCAGATTTCACTTTGCATAGTATCAGACGGGAAATAACACATTGTAACGGCCCATAGTGGAACTGCAGGACAACATTCACACTTAGTTACCTTTAGGGTGATAAGACTAAATGAACCTGTTTCAAGCCCTGCTGCAGAGTGTACATGTTTTCTCGCTGCATGAGCAGAGAGAAAATCAACAGAGGAGAAGTAGATAGAAAACCCCAAGCAGCTGGGAGCAGAGTGATTACAGAATGCTAAGAGCAGGGAGCGGAAATTGCTTCTGCTCCTCTCTGCTCACATATACTCTCTGCTTTACACTGACTTGGGACTTGAGCAAGGTTGACTAGGTCACACCTCTTACAGAGCCCCACTCATTCACTGTCATCAGCATTTGTTTTCTTCAGCAAGCTTTGAATAGTTCCAGTGTTATTCTGTAACTTGTAGGGCTGTTTAGTGGAGTGGATGTCACATAGCTGGAGTCAGGGATGTTCTGTTGAAGGACACATCTTCACTCTCTGTGTTGTGCCACAGTACATTATAATTTTCAAAAGTCACATTCCCATATAGTCCAGTGGCACACAATATGTACAATTGGTGATGGTAACTTATGGCAGTCTTCCAGGAGTTAGATAAACTCACCTTTCCTGTTGACTACCAGTGGTAGTGTAGTGAACTGATTTAGCTGTGGGGTTTTACAATCGCCGAGAGTTGCTGCTTGTGGACAGTGCCATCTTTTCCATGTGGAGCCAGGATTTTGTTAAAAAGGAGAGCAGATAGTTTCCTTTCATGCTCTGGAAACACACCCTGCTACCTCAGAATAAAGCAAATGCTAGTATACTTGGGCTAACACTAGCTGTTTTTGCTAAACTAACTAACAGCGCAGATCCCATAATCAAGTAACATTAAACTTATCGACAAATTGAGACAGGAGTCCTGGAGCCAATCTCAGCTGTCAACCAACAACCACATGGCAGACATTAGAGTTACTATAAGCCTTAAAATTTTAGAGAAATGGGAGAAATAATCTCCAATATGAACACCAGTGCACTATTAGAGGACCTGAATTTAGCAGTTGACATCAAAATTACTTGTTGAAAAAAAATTATGGACTTAGTATTTATACAGAGATGTTAATGCCTTTTGGATGGCCAGGGATTCTTTGGAGCCAGCATAGCAGCTGTCGCTGGCATTGCACTTAGATACTCCCCCACTGGCTTCAGCCTCAAACCGTGATAGTTGTTGTTTGGGTTTTACTGACAGTCCTGATATACTTCTATAAGTGAGCAGCGCTTTGGGAAATCATGCTCTCCTGTCTGATCATTTATTTTGATTCTCACCATCTGCTACACCAGCCTAGCTCATGGGACGTGTAATGCTGTAACTACTACTAAATGCATTGGTAAGCAAATATGATAATTTTTTTGCACTTTTTGGTGCAAAATCTCACAGTTAGAACACTTTTTAGAACAATCCCTGCAGAGAAATTATCAAAACATTCCCAAGAGATTGTGTAGCTTCCAGAGCAAACCCAAACTGTATAAAAATATTATAAAATCTGTAGAACACTCCAGTTGTTGTGTTAAGTGAGATTGCAGTGCTTTTGGTAAATGAGTTTTCACAGGGTGTTAATGTATAAACCCTGCTGAGCAGGGCTCACTTTGCAGAGGACAGGCTTATTATATATATGGAAACCATATTTTACTCAGCGTGGGATGCAGTAAAAAACTCTCTCTCTCTCTCTCTCTCTCTCTCTCTCTCTCTCTCTCTCTCTCTCTCTCTCTCTCTCTCTCTCTCACACTCGATATTTGACAAATATTTTTAAATATTAATCTAGCATTTGATGCTGTAAGATTAGTAACAGCACATCTTGCTGACCTGTGCTTTCTGCTTGTATGCTCCCTGCAGTACATGCCTGTGTGTGTGTGTGTGTGTGTGTGTGTGTGTGTGTGTGTGTGTGTGTGTGTGTGTGTGTGTGTGTGTGTGTGTGTGTGTGTGTGTGTGTGTGTGTGTGTGTGTGTGTGTGTGTGTGTGTGTGTGTGTGTGTGTGTGTGTGTGTGCGCTTAGTAGTGTTAAGGGCATTAAAGTGTGAAAGCATTTCTAAATTGCTCCTAAATTGCTCTAGGGAGGGGTTAGGTGGATATATGCCCTGCAGGGCTAAGGGAAGCAGCATTACTCTTCCATTTACTGGAAGATACTGCAGTTATAGGTCATAGTATTCATCAAAAAATACATTCTTTATGTCTACATATGCACAAACAGTAAGGGAAAATGCATGCATGCATTGTTTTCCCCATAGTCTCAGCCAGACTGATCATCCTCCTCTGATCCTCTTCCTCTATTTTGTCCTCCTCTGTCTCTTTCACACCTCTTTTTGGTATTCATAACTTCATTCTCTCTTTCCCTCTCTCTTCCTCTCATCGGTATGAAAGGGGAGAACTTGGTTTCTCCCACTCACTCTCTTTGCCCCCACCCCCTTTTTTTATCTGTCTCCCTACCCAGTCAGGTTTAATCCTGTTAGTCACGGTAGATATATGCTCACTCTGTTTGACTCTGTTCCAGAGACACATTCCCCAGAGAGACCCTATGGATTCAGTTGCACACAGACACACACACAGACACACACACACACACACACACACACACACACACACACACACACACACACACACACACACACACACACACACTACACACACACTACACATTTGGCCACACTTCAGCAGGAAAACATGCATTTACACAAACAGACACATGCATACATGGATATACCTACTTTCACCACTGTGAATGCCAGGATCAAAAAAAGTTTAAAATGAGGATTTTATGAACTTGTGAAGAAACTGGTGGTTCCATTTAAAGTACATTACGTAGCTTATATGCTGCCTTTAAACAAATCCATATACTTTGGCTGTTGACTGTCTTTGATGCATGAAATGAAACACTTACCCAGTAACCATCAATATAGCCACAATATCACATGGTCCTGAAATCATCTAAAGTATATCCATTTCCATCTCTCCTTTTTTGAATCTTTCCTCTTTTTTTTTGGTCACTTATGTGTGATCATATAAGAGTGGGGATCCTGTACAGTATTTTGTGGATATCCTCGTTTTGAGTCTAAGATAGATGACATCAAGAGGAAGTCAAGGAGGAAAAGAAAATGTGTGGAAGAGATCCAGTGGTAGATTGCTGTGTTCAAGTAAGCCCACTGAAATGTTAATATTGCTCCTTGCCTCCCACATTACTACCCTGTACCAAATCATTAAAGCTAGATTTGTCTAGTATGTGAAGTCACCAGTACACTCTAATAAAACTGCTTTTCAGATGGTCAAAAGGTCCAGATCCATTGATTTCATCATCATGGTAAGTGTTGACTAGTAAAGTTGAGTCTTTTGTGTGCTTTTTTAGGATACTTATTTTAGGCTAGGAGGTAATACACAGTGCCTTGCTGTGTTCTCTCAATTTCCATTTTTTCCCCTGTTTTGTACAATGTACAATACCTCTGTTATTTTCAGTTTATTTCATTCTGTCGTTCTTTGTTCTTTCTTTGCGTCTTATGTATTTTATTTCTCTCCTTTCTTCCCACCTATGTGTTTCTCAAGTTTGCACTAAGGGGCAGTTGTCTGCCTCATAGAGTAACAACAGAGATCTGTGTGTGTGTGTGTGTGTGTGTGTGTGTGTGTGTGTGTGTGTGTGTGTGTGTGTGTGTGTGTGTGTGTGTGTGTGTGTGTGTGTGTGTGTGTGTGTGTGTGTGTGAAAGCATACGAGTGTGTGCACATGGGCCCCATTCTGATTCAGGCCTTGTCTGTGGGCCCCCCTCTCATTTTAATTAAAGAGCAGATGCACTACCCTTGTCCCGTCTGCCATTCCCTTTTTGTATGTGTACACGCGCACATGTGTGTTTGTCTCAAATCGACCCATTGTGCCCTTGCCATGTGCCAGTTTTAAGCTATATTGCACCCAGGACTGTTAGTGTCATCCGTGTGGAAGACGGATTAGTAGGCAGGAGGGAGGAAGGGTGTATGTTTACATGGCCACTTCTTCCAATAGGTTAAAAACTATGAATTGTGTCAAGCAGTGTAGTTGAATTACTTTTGAAACACAAATATTAATATGTACAAAATCAGGTACAGTAGGTTTTACAACAGGTTTGTGTAAGGATGTACAGTATATATCTGCATGATGCTGACTTTGAATATAGATGAAGTTGTTTATTATCATCATAACAAGTTCTTACAGGAAATCTTCAAGTTGTTCAGCTCGAACATTGATTGCTATGGGCTAAAATTATACTGTGTGTGTGTGTGTGTGTGTGTGTGTGTGTGTGTGTGTGTGTGTGTGTGTGTGTGTGTGTGTGTGTGTGTGTGTGTGTGTGTGTGTGTGTGTGTGTGTGTGTGTGTGTGTGTGTGTGTGTGTTTCAGAGAGAGCGAGGTGGGGGGAGAGAGAGTGACCAGACTATATAAATATAGACACTAGGAGAGCTAAGCTCTTAGCAGTTGCTTCCTATTGCATCAGTTGACAGTCAACAGATGGAGTCAGCTAAACACCAACTAATAACTTTGGAGATGAATGAATGCATTTTAGACTGGACAAACACACAAATATTTAATTTTTATGGAAAATGATATGCATTTCCTATCACATGTAATGTATTACCGCAGTAATACATCATATATTACTCTCTAGTTCTCTGTATAATCCATTAGTTTCTGGGATACAGTGTCAAGCACATGCAGGTTTAAGGAAAAGCTGACCTCAAAATGATTATGGTGCATCCTCTGGGGAACATAGAAACCCCCCCCCCCCCCCCCCCCCCCCCCCCCAGACAGAGAAATCTTCCTCTTGACCAGTGGTGGTACACTCAAGTGCAATGCTGACTTGCACCACTGCTAGCAGCGCAAAAATGACCAAATGTATTTTCTATAGTCTGTAGTGTAGACCGTGTTAGTAGCATTGCAGCAACTGTAGCTACTTCTTCATGGCTTTTTACACACTTATATTTATTGAATTTGTTGTCATATTTCTTTCAGCGTTTGGACACCAGGAAGAATAGATGTCATAATGATGACAGCTAACAGCGGTCTGAGTAAGATAAACATACATTTTAACATTAGATTTACATGAAACATCTTTTATACAATAAATCTATACCGTCATGTAAAATACGTATACAACTACAGAAATGATTACTTTTCTGTCTATTGGACTTTCATCTCCTCATCCTTTGAATAAATCAAATGTGCAGATCCAATGATACAAAAGGCTTTGACAGCTACAAACTACTGTGCACCATACTGTCTAAATGCACACTGATAGAAGATAGCCTTGGATGAGACACCATAGAGCTTGGTTTACATCGTCTAACCTTCATATTCCTCCCCTCTGGCAGTAATTGTCCTGTTGTCTCTTGTTGTTGCTGTGTTTTTGTCACTTTCTGACATGTGACAGACATTCCTGGCCATTTATTGTTCTTGATAAATAAGACTTTTTTCATTGTGACTGTGATGACAACAGTAATACATTGCCATACAAATGCTGTCAATGGAGCTGTTCGGCAGACAAAATAACTTTATTAGGATAGTTCAGGGTGTAAAAGCTCCCTGCAAGCATATTAAATCAAGGTTCTCTCGACTCGCTTGCTTCTATTCATCCTGTCTTTCAATGTGTCATTTATCTCTTGCCACGGACACAATGGTGAACATTTTCTTTTTGTGTGTTGTTTCACAAACAGAGGATGAATGGCGTAAGTGGCAGCAGTGGTGTGTGTGTGTTTATGTGCATTGGTTGAGGGGGTGATTTTTAACCTTATTGGTTGATGTAACAGAATGGTAATTGAAATGTTTTGGTACATGAAGCCCTTTTTTCCAAATGTACTATATTATGCCTGCAGTTTGTCTCTATCTATCCCTCGCTCTCTTTTTCACATATGCACACACACAAACACAGAGACTTTTAGGCACAGGGCCCATGTTGCTACCCAGAGATTTGGCAAGTCACTCAACTCAGGATCTATGTGTATGTGCGGTTGTTGCCAGGGCATTACAACATCTCTAATTCCCTCAGCCAACCAAATCTCAGCAATGAATGTTGCACTGGTTGTTTTTTTCCAATATTTTTTTTTTCACACTGAGGATATGCAGCGCAAAGAAATGTGTATTGTAAACAAAATATAAAATAATTCAATTATCTTGGAAAACTGATGAAATATCATATTTTATGCTTTTATATTCTGGGAAGTTGTGCTCCCATTTAGAGACTTGCTTGAATGTAAAAAGAAAAATCAATACCTAACAAACATATTACTTAATAAAACTTTAATGAATGCTATGATCTCTCGCTCTCAATCTCTCTCTCTCTCTCTCTCTCTCTCTCTCTCTCTCTCTCTCTCTCTCTCTCTCTCTCTCTCTCTCTCTTTCCCTCTATCACTCACACACACACACACACACACACACACACACACACACACACACACACACACAAACACACACACACACACACAGATGTACATACTCTTAGCCCTTTCTGCACCATTCTGCTTCTCTATGGATCTTTTGATGTCTCCTGTGCTGTGGATCAATGGACTGACTTTTCTCCCTGCTGGATTGTACACAGATCTGTTGTCGAAACAGGTTCAGTGGCAGGTCTGCTGGGAACACACACACGCGCGCGCACACACACACACACACACACACACACACACACACACACACACATACACCAGATGCTGACTGGAAACTACACTGTGACATATTGACAAGATGGGAACCTGCTGAATGAACCCTGACCTCCTGAAAACCAATATGACAGATTGACCTGGGGGGAAGTGATCAGATTGGCAGATTCAGTTTGAATTTTGATTTATTGACATTCTGTCTTTGGGATGCCTCTGTGTGTATAATGTTATCAGAACAGTATATGTCAAGTGTGTGTGTGTGTGTGTGTGTGTGTGTGTGTGTGTGTGTGTGTGTGTGTGTGTGTGTGTGTGTGTGTGTGTGTGTGTGTGTGTGTGTGTGTGTGAGAGAGAGAGAGAGTGCGTGTTCAGATAATTAACATACTTAAAGGGAAAATTCACCACTTTTTATGTGGATGTCCTGCAGCAAAGGCCACCTATTTAGCTATCCAACCAACCCATCAAACATGGCAATTTCTACCTTATAGTTATAGGTCATGCAAATGTGGTGTAGGCACGAAATGTACTTCCTATTGTAATACATAAGTTGAGTGTCACAAAAGAAATGGAAAATGTGTGTCCATGTGCATGAATCTATCTTTTATAACTATTTAACAAACTGCCATGAGACTGGGTTGCCCATTCAGGTAGATAGAGATAAGGTTGAAAGTCTGCAAAGTGGTCCTTTAATATACTGTTTCTCTCTGGTTAATACCTGCGGAAATGTTTTTTATGTATCTGTAAAATAATACAATTGATAAGGTTTTTAGAGCCCTGATATAATGATAGGTACTTATAGTAAATGAACTATCTCACTGCGTACATACCTCAGGGTGAAAACACTCTCAGAATATGACATGTAAAAAGATTTTTATATGAGATTTAAGGGATGTTAATGGCATTCAGGGTTGTGTGAATGTGTGTGTTGAATAACAGACAAGAACATTTATAAAAGAAAGTAATGAATTTCCAGCACATTCATAATACATTTTGGTCATAGACCTTCAGCAGGCATCAAACCCACAATATGAAACATCTTTACACCAGAGCCAAAGGCTAAAACAACCAAATATGTTGTTCACTCATACAGTATATCCATAGAATATAGAACAATGGAGCCTAGAAATAAATAACTAAAAACAGGTTTTAGTCCGTCTATGCCCACACAGTCCTGAGAAGAGATCTAATCAGGCAATATAAGTGAAAACATCTGTGTAGGTGTTCCACGGAAAGGCTTGAATAACTTAAGGTAAATTACAATGAAAAAAGTAAATTTTCATTAGCAGGTATGGTGAGTGAAACCATCTATCCACACTTACAGTACATTTGTGTCATATCCATGAATTTAGAGAAACAATGTGAAAGTTTATTATTTTCTGTGTTGATATTTTTGGCAGTTTAATAAGATTTATTACAGATTTAAAGAAAAAAAAAGGGTGAGCTAGACCGATACAAACCTTTCAAAGAATACAGAATAAACAAATATAAGATTACTGTTACTGCTGACAATACAAATACATCTATAAGTGCACACAAACACACACATGCAGCTATGAATGCACCAAATTGTCAGTACCCAGTCACTCACAGCTTAAAGCGCCCAATGATGCACACCGGTTTTTACTTAATTACTGATTAAGAAGATGATCTGCCCTAGCAGCACATACAGAGAAACCTACATTATCAAAGCAGGTCTGGAGTCCTTCAACAAAACAACACCTTGTAAAACATAATCACACTGTTGATGATTTTTGCCTGGATGAGGAGAGTGTTTGGATTTGGCTGGTATGTACTGACATTAATGTAAATTTTTTTTTTTTTTTTTTTGTTAAACTAGACATGTATGTATGCATCACGGTCAATTTTTCCAATCCTCCCTCTGCTTCACAAGGCTCCTTTTAAATCCAATTGGTATTATCTCTTTGCCGGATGTATTAGAGAGCAAGCAGGCATGGCCTAATTCACAGCATGATACCTTTGATAAATAATTACAATACTAACAGGATTTAGGAAAATAGCTGAAATAGCTTTTTTAGATAACCTTATATCTCTCTGCACACACACAAACACACAAACATCCACATACAATCAGCAGGTCAATTAGATTCATATAATGTTATAAGTAGTGCGTGATGATGTTTATTGTTTAGGGACAGTATTAATGCTTGTGTCTCATTCATTAAGAGGAAATGATGCGGGTTAATATGTTGTGCCCTTAGTGTGAGTTAGTTCTTTATATCACTTGAGTGCTATTTAACCCACACTGTTCACATCTAACATTTCACATTTACAGATGTACTAGCATGTGGAATCATTTTGAGAATAAAACCTCTTAAGTGGCCTGCAGTGTAATACAGTTCAGTTATTACAAATTATGTGTAAAAGAAATAAAGCACATAGAGAATGAAGTAAAAGGTATTTATTTTGCAGATATTCCTTAACAGTACTCTATGGGCTGCACCTTTACAGATGTGTTATGTGTAAACATCCAAAAGTGATAAAAGTTTATTTATTTGTTATTTGACAGTAAAAAAAAAACACCATCCATTTCTTTTCTGTATATCAAAGGTTACATAACAAATTATTTCAACAGCTATGCAACCATTACAGAATCCTTTGCTTTGAGTGCTCTGCCCACAGGCTGCCAGACTACGCAGTCCAAGAAAATTGGATGTAAAATGTGCTTTTGGACCCTCTAACCACATTACTGAGTTGAATCATAGGCAAGTGGCTGCTTCTGATATCCAGAGAGGTATATTTGACAATATTGTTACAGGCCTTGTTATTCAGCCAAGCGAATAATAGAGCTGTTTTTGGGTACGCAGTCAACTGAAAATGGAGGCAGTTTGGTCTTTGGCAGAGGAAGGTATTAATTATTGCACCGCTGGCAGTCAGTTACACCTTGGGCATGAATGCTTCCTTTTGAATCCATGATATACAGATGCCATTATCTGTCGAAAGAGACATAATATTTGCCCAAAAAAGCCAAAAAGGTAATCAAAGTGACTTATAGGTATGAAAATAATGTTGTAATTTGTGTTGTTGTAGTTGTGGTATTTCTGCTTTGGTTGATATTATGTAGAGGAAAGCTGATTTTCATAAACAAAATCTGCTGCACCTGGTATCCAGTCCGAGAGTGGAACTGCTGAACCTGCCAAACATCTTTTTCATTGTTTACCTGGTATAATGTGCATCTGATGACTTTTAATCCAATGGCAACTGCTGGCCACACATATGTTAGGTTATGGAGATAGTACAAAGTTAAGCATTCAGAACTACACATTCAAATTAGAAAACATCTAGGGAATAGAAGTGAGAGATAAGCCTCTTCATATTTGAAGATCCACTTGTTTATTTGACAACTACTGCATGGTAGATTGCACACTACACAGAGTTTGGATGATTCACTACCAATAGGCAAACATCGTGGCACTGTTTGTCCCATAATTCTTTAGAGGGAGCGATGAATTGAAGTTTCAGACAGGTTGTTGCTTGTGCAGCTTATTGGCCATATATACTGAGGTAAATGAAGTAAATATGGCAAAAAATATAATCCCTTTTTCATTTGTAGCCCTGCTGAACAGATAACACTTCAGAACACTCTGTTTCCCTCTTCATTCTGTTTGAAGATGCTAATCCATTTAAAATATCAGTAAAAATGTCAAATACTATCTGTTAGGTGCTTCAAGTCTGGCACTTCTACCTTAACTGCAACAACCCGGCTGTCAATGTATAAAACCTTTATGTGATTTTAAATGTCATGAGTTGACATTATTCAGCTGGAAACAATCAATAGGGTGATGTTTGTCCAAATGCATAACTTTGAATGACAAGAGCAAGTGCACTGTGTGAGCTACACCTTAACCTCTTAAAAGATCACCATGGTGGAGATTTTACACAGAATGTTGCTTTATGTCTTTTATGTCTTTCCTTCTGTATTCTCCTCTTTATATCTTCTGTCACTCCACATATATCTTTAAAAATGTTTTCCTTTCAAAACCATTTCAATGGTAAGCTTTAGTTGACTGAAAAATGGACAAGATTTGTACGTAATGTACCATATCTAATCCTTTTTTTTTTCCAAAATCAACATATTCTTTGGTTGTACCCTTTCAAACCGTTTCTCCATTTTGGTAGATATGAACATGATGATTTTGGGACCTTCCAAGATCTCACTTAGTTGCAGAGGGTGAAATAGTGTGTGTTCTCTGAGCACTGAATGTCAAAACCTCAAAAGCCTTTTTTGCTTGATGAAAGCAAGTAAACGAGTAAAAATTACTTCAAAGTGTTTTGGATGTCAAATTTGTTGAAGAGTTGAAAGCTGTGCATATGAAAGATATTGTGTCCTGCTAATGCCAAGAACGCTCCTGCTTTTACATAGAGGTAATTGATCAAATTTGATCCCGTCTGAGGAACCTCAAAGCAGTTGTTTTGCAAAATGATATTCATGAAAAGCGGTGAAAAACAGAGTTGCACTTGATCAGAGTAATAATGACCCTGCAGGCAGAGCAGAGCAATTAAAGGAGAGTCCAGGGGAGAGATGCGAACTATTAACAGCCACAGAGGAACCCCCCCCCCCCCCCCCTCCATTCACTCTTCCTCTCTCTCTATCTCTTTCAGCTGGGGCTAGAAAAGCTATACACTGATGAAAACATTGCTGGAAATACTGAAAAAGCACTAATTACAGGGAGAGGGGGGTTATAAGGGAGGGAACTCGGGGAAAGAGATGAGGATCCCTTGTGCTTCAGAGACATTTCCTGTCCAATTTAATATGTTGCATCAGTTATTTTTGATCTGCTGTTTCTTGCATAAAATTGTACATTTTTACATCAAGTCACGATTCCACAGGGTTTGCTGACTGAACCCAGTCCAAGTCACACAAACAGTGAAACAAGAACATTTGGCAGGGATAAAACTGTAGGATGTTCACGAAAAGCCTCAGTGTTCCTGATATAATGGCCATGGGTGTCTTCATTATTCGTAATTATTGAATTTCTTATTATTCCTGAAAAAAATACTAATTGATAATTTCACATGACACAAAGCAACCTTTTCACGATTGTCTGAGAAAGAGAGAAATAAAAGAGATACTGAGATAGGGCCCAAAAGAGCCATTTTATATAATGGGGAACCTGTTTGGTTTGGTTTGGTTTGGTTATGATGAACTGTGTTAAAACGTCCCATTTATTCAAGTTTGTCTGGTGAGAACATAAATAACTGCACTGCAACCACCTGAAAAGTGGAATACTGCTTTCCAGAAAATGTTGGTGAGGTGTGTCAAGGTGAGAAGGCAAAATGACAGTGTTATATGACATGTATATGTTTCTTTGTTATGACTTAAGAAGCTACATTAATGAAAAATTACATGATTTATCTGCTGATCAAGGCCGATGTCATGATGCATCATGTCATACCTCTGACACTATTATTCTGCCCATTCCACTTGTGCAACAGTAGCTCTTGTAGAAGCACTCCTTGACTTAAAGGTATATTATGTAGGATTTGTTGGTTGCTGTTTGTAAACACATCATTCAACGTTTCCCCTCCTCCTTTGCTCAGTGACACCAGAGCGAGCTGAGAGAGAGAGAGAGAGAACAGTGGTGGGCAAGTGAGCTAGGAAGCAGATTCTGAAATATTGTGGACTAGAAGTATTACCATAGTAATACTCAAGTACATTACTTGTGATTGTGTCTTGCTGTGATTTCCCTCGTCAGAAAAATCAAAATGTTTGTACTTGCAAACCAAGCCCATGTCTACCAGCCCTTTGTCTATCTCTCAGAAGAATGGCCATTTATTGTGGTTTGAAAATTACATTTAATGCATCACTGCTTAATGTGACTGTACATGGATGGGCAAAGTGGAACAGATGGTTTATTTCTTTTGACAAAGTTGCAAATGGCTTCGAACTTCCTGTGTAATATGTTAATGACTTAGACAGCTCGAACAACTGGGACTGAAACAATATAGCTTTTATGGCCAGTCAAGTAAATTAAGATTGAGTGGGATGCATTTACCAATAGCAACTACTGCTTGGGACTCCTAAGTCTGAGAACTGTTTCAATTAAAATTTCCAAATGGCCTTGTAGAAAGCAAAGAAAAATTTATTTTTTTTCCTGGAAATGACTGTATGGACTGATGATGTTTTAGGTATACACCAGTATTTTTAGACTCTTTGACCATATGAAATACAACAAGAAAAACAAGGAATATAGAAATGTCTAAGTGTGATATATTTATTATATATGTATTCTCATAATGTTCTCCTGGTGGAATAGATGATCTTGCAAAATAACTTTTGTAGCACCATTTAGAGAATCTCACAGGGCTAAAATACTACCCAACATTTGAATGAATTAAATATGTACAGTGTTTTTTTTTTTAATGGATCTGGGTGTGGCTGCTTTTTGGATGTATTTCTAAAATCCTGGCAACTTTTTTGTATTTGTAAGGCACAATGACTTTGTAAATGTGTTATAGAAAACCATGCTTTTCAAATATTGTTCTTACAACCAAGGAAATATTGATAACTATTATGAGGAAGAGTCCATAATAGCTCACAAGCGATTATCATGGTGTTGTATGAGTATATGATGCAGCATGTTCCAGGTAAGTTTGAAGTCAAAGCTGTGACCAGTATGACTTATAGGTGGATAGTGAACGTTCTTGGGAACATACAAAGGTCTAGCCGAGGTTCCACAGGTCAGTGCAGTTAGTTCAGAAAGCTACACAGACTTATTTTAAATTGCCTGTGTGAGAAAGGTTACCTCAACAGGGTCTAGCACATCAGCATTATTTAAAATGTCACTGATACGATGAGGACATATTCCTTGAGTGCATGTGTTTGTGTGTGCACGCGTATGCAGTGTGTATGTGGGAGGTTGTGTGTGTGTGTGTTGGCTCATGAGCAACCATGGCAGTGGTAGGGTAGAGCTATCATGGCCTGGCCTTAAAGTCACATTTAATTGGTGTATTCCCCCAAGTAAATAAAAAAGGTGACATTTTCTCTTTGGTGCCTGGACTGGAATGCTAAAAACCGGCGGGCCAAGGTCCCTGAAATGTCAAGGAGGAATAATTTCCACCACATACTCAGCCAGCTTTTGTACCTTGCCCCTGCTCTGCTCTGGGAGACTCAAAAAGGTCATCTGCACGTTTGACTCATTTTATGTCAACATTTGGCTGAGAATCAATGGCAGCTTTTTCGTGATCAAAGATAAGTAGGCCATTGCTAAATTTTGTTCTGTGCTTGGCACAGATACTTCTATGCTTCAAGTCATACATTACGGCTTAGATGTCAGATTCCTTCTTTCGTCTTGCATCATCCATGGTGAGGTGTTTCTCTTGCACACAAATACACACACATACACTAAAATACACGTACAGAGACTGAAAGCCCCCCTGGCACAGTAAACAACTTTAAGCACCCTGGAAAACAAACAGATAAAAGCACGCCTTTGACATGAAAACATGACGATTTCCCTCTAAGAGCCTCTCAGAAAAAATAAAATCCTGAGAGAGAGAGAAAGGCTTTACTGACAAGAACAGACATCATTGACTAAATCCATGTTATTTATCATCTGGCATAGCTCTGTGGCCGGCTTTAGGCCAATACGCCATGAATTACCTGCTGCAACATCAAAACACACTCATGTAACCATTCAGTCATTCTAGGCCTCAAAGCATCTTAACAGAAGCAGCACATTTGTCCATTGGCTCATAATGAAATGATTTCAGAAACCAAGACATGAAATGTTCATAGTATTTCCTCTCCCTCTCTCCATTCCTCTCGTTCTCTTTCTCTGTTTAATGGCATATTAGATAATGCTAATCAAATCCAGACTGATCAGGTTTGATTCATTCATTGACAAGGATTTGTCAGCACTGTTTTCTCTCTAAAAGGGACTTAACATTCATAATGGAGTAGAAACACCTCTCCCCCTAAGCCCTTCCTTGTTTCAGGATTTATGACTTATGGTTATGTAGGCTGGAGCATAAAGTGGAGGCTTTTGCAACCTTTGATGTCAGTGTTGTGGAGGTTGATAATCTATGTCGGCTGCCATATACTTTGGTAATAGTGTGTATGCACTGCACACTCAATCCCCTTACGAAATACAAGAGGTGTTGGTTTTTTTTCATCAAACATGAATGGCCAGTGTGTCCAATGATGTGATAGACTCAGCACAATTTGGACTTAATGTTTAAAACCACATCCCGCTAAAATACAGGGAGGCAGATTATAATGTAACTGTTGATGGGAACGTGGTAGGAAATAAACAAGAGATTAGGCAAAGAGAGCAAAGAGGATGATCCTAAAATTCAATACCGTCTCACTGTGAGAAGGTTCAAATATTCATTTTTATCCTGAACACAGCTGAGCAGTGTGATATCAGAGAAAACATTTGTAGAGGATTTTTGGGAGACAGACAAAACAAAACAAAAACAAGATTGGAAAACACAACCAACTCCTGACTGAGTCAAACTCCATCAGTGCTGCAAGGCAATGCAAACAAACCAATTAGAGAAGCCTTTGCGGGAGAGCCTGAAATTTAAAAGCAATAAACAACCAGGCAGATAGACAGCCCCCAAAATTAGACACACACACAAGAGGTCTATTATCTCATCTCCCAGTTAACAAGCAAGTGCTTGATTAACAAACAAGGGGCTTAACAAGCTCTGATTGTTTAACGATGGGTTGCATCAGAGAGATTATTTTTTAGACTGATGATTTATTCCAAACTGAAGGGGACGATCTGGATGCTATCAACAGATCACCATTACATTTTCAGTAATGGCACTTCAAACAGGTGCATTTCTGATGCTGATGATCTGGTCATAATAATGTCTTAGAGGTTTTTATATCAGTCTGTATGATCTCATTAGTGTTCCATATGTATTAAAATCCATAAAATTAAAATGTTGGTACTGTTATGTTTTAGCGTCAAAATGCCATTGTCCCAAGTCCTGTAAAAACTTTTATCCACGTGACCTGACATGTAGGTTTTTGGCATGATAATATTAATATAGAAACCAATATATCCGAAGCCCCCCTAGCCCAGTAGCAACAGAAATTGACTAAGCACTTAATGCCTTAACGGGAGAATGTGTGCACCTGTTCTGAAACTCTGACTGAGGAGCACAGACATTTTGAAAAACTACCAAAGCAGTGGATTTCAGTCAGATTTTAAAGTGATTCTTTTCACACTTAAATAAACATAAACATAAACATTCAGTTGTGTTATATTGTGTTGATCCTTGTGGTAAACCACCAATTACTCCATAAGCACACTCTGTTTTAAAAGATACACACCAAGACTTAGGAACATATGATGCACACACTTCTGGTGTGCATCACAGTGCTGCTGAAATACCAATAATGATGCCTGAATGTGTCAAGTGGTCAGTTTTTAGAAAGGCTAGCTCACCTTTCTAGAAGCCTGCCACTATATTGTTAACAAATATACTCTGCAAATCACACCATGGATTATTTAATTTGTTTTTTAATAGATTTAGGTGCAAAAATAGTAAAAGGTGTTAATTGTTTGTCAAGAGATCCAGATGCTTAACAGAAAACAATGACCTCAGGTGTTAATGTGAAGCAAGAGGCTTCCAAGCATCCGCCTCCATGTCTGACAGCTTTGATTAATCTCAGTTAATGTCCTATTTGTTAGCCTGATTGCGTGAAATCTGAATTGTGAAAACTGTGTGTCGCTGTGCATGTGTGCATTTCTAAAATGTATTTTTTAGCGTGTGCCATTTTTTGCTTTTGCAAGTACGTTTGGAAAAACAGAACTGTGTCCAAACAGACTGGTACTGTGATTTTTTGGTATGGACCCAATGCAGTTTTATACGTCAAGTTTAAAAAGGTCAGGGTCAGGTTTCCTCTGAGAAACATGTTTGTCCAGTGGATGTTTGGTTTCTGCTCTAGGGACTTTAGACTAATGCAAATTTGGAGTTATAGTACAGGTATGTGGTTTGGTGTAGTACAGGTGAAGCAGCAAGGCAGCACACACACATTCACATGCAAGTGTTCTCGCTCCACAAAACAATGTTACCACTGACATAAATTGAGTATAAAGACATCAGTCATTGGAGGAACTTGTCCTTAGGTGGAGCTTCTGAAGTTCCTGTTCTTTTCTTCTTTTGTTCTGCTGTTTCCCATCAAACGGACCAATGACCATGTAGGAGACCATAATGATGAGAGGGAGGTAAGAGAAAAGATGCCTTCGGGCGGTTCAACCACTCTAATCTCCTCCATGAATGTCAGTCATTGTGAAATGGCCAAGACAAGGGTTTTATATGATGATTTAAAGTGCTCTGAGAACCTGGAGATGACCCAGGCATTTGTTTTGTCATTTTTACATCACATTATGAAAATTAACTGCACATTTGAAATAGAGGAGCATGTCTAAAATAGTGCTGAGTTGAGAGGTCTCAATTAAAGCACCTCTTGAAGCAGCAGAATGGGTTTTACACTAAAAGATGAATTTCATTTAAAAAGAATGCACTACTTTTGATCATGGATTTTTACCCAATTGACATTAAGACAATGTTTTATAAAGAAATAGGCTATTTCAGCTCATTTAATTGTAATCTCTTGTGGCACTTATCAGTCACTTACGCCGTGAGCACACCAAAGAGCGGCGAAAAGAGGACTGCAGCGAGTTGCCATGCAATATTTCTGTAAACCTGCAGTGTGGCCAAAAGACAATAAAGTAACTTTTTAATATACACAGTCATCTGACATGTCAAAGTATGTTTCAATAAATGTCTTCCTGCCCAAAACACATTAAACAATGGAAGATAAACTTACTGCCCCCCCCCCCCCCCCCCCCCCCCCCCGTTCAAAATGTCCTGTCCTTGTAAATTTGCCTATTTGCACATGCAACTGTAACTGAAATGACAGTCTTAACACTGCACTTTTGCACCGCCCCAACAAAAAATATTCGGAAAAATCTTATTTTTCTCTTTTTGCAACACTGAGAGACAGCATGTTACGCTACTTCATAAACATATCTCTAGTATCTCTATAATCTCATCATTAGATGGCTTTGGGCCAATTGGTGCTATCACAATTCCATGTGTTTCACCGCTTTCTCTGTCAACAAAAAAGTAAAAACAACCATGTCGAGATAAAAAATAAGTTGATCCTGTAATATCTGTGATGATATCATGTCAAAGCAATGCATCAGGAAAAAAGAAAAAAAGTGACATATTGTGTGTTGTAGGAGTTATGCCTTACTGCTCTGGTGGTACAAATTCATCATGTTTGTGACAACTGGAGGATGATGTTTTTAATTGCTACAACCTTCAGTGGCACCAAAGCCTGGCCTTCAGGGACCAGGTAGTGTATGTCTGATGGTGTCTATGTGAGAATATGCACTGTGTGTGCATCTATGCATGTGTTTGAACACGCTACTGCAATCAGCATAATTGCAGAAGAGGTGTTGGTGTGTAATGTGAATCCCCAGCTTCTTAGTGAAGCAATGTAAAGGGATATTATGATGTTTAATTACTAGCTGCATGTTCTCAACATAAAGGGTTGTGCAAGTAGCTGTCCTGCTCAAAGCTTGTATACCTTAAAAAATCAGTCTAATCTAATTGAATTTCATGACTGACTTGAGTGTTTCGAAAACATATTTAAGTTTAAATTATGTTTATTGTTAAATTTTATCATTAGATAGAAACAGAAGTAGCAGAGAAAGAATATGCATGCGAATTTTGAATATTTGACTCAGTAAAAAGGTTAAATACACTATTCTACTCTCCTTTACCGTACAGCTTCCCTCTCCACACACATTAGGGCACCTCACTAATGAAACCCACCTCTCTCTCACACACACATGCACACACACGCACACACATGCACTGGCCCCCTTTACTAATGAACCCAACCTCAAATGCATTTGCATCTTTCTAAATTAGCTTGATTATTTCAGGGTAATTAGCATAAGCGTATGGAAATTAAATTGGCTATAGTGGCGTGGTGGCTTGAAGGTGTTTTTCCATGTGATGTGTGGGTAATGGGCTGCATTTGATGATTTCTTACAAGATATGTGTTCGTCTTGTGTAGTCAGGCTGAGGTGTTTTTGGATCACAAAAGCTCAAAAAGGCTTGGAAATCTGATAGAAGCGTCATCAGGGTTTTTAGAAAAATTTCAGAAAACAAAAAAATTATTGATTGGAAAAGAATTTCATGATTTCACATCTTGAAAAGCTGGGGACTTGGCTTTATCTTTGACTGGACATAGAGGAAATGTTGGTGCCTGGGTTGAAGCACCATATAACAACAAAAAACTAAAGTGCATTTAAGTGATCACCATCAGCTTTGAACACTAGTTTCCAGTCAGCACATAGAAATAAAAATAATTTTATACACCAATTAAATAAGCTAAAAGTCTATCAGGTCATAGGAAAATCTGACTGTAGACTCACTGAATATGAAACAAATGTAGTAATTTTGTTTTAATGTGTTTAGAGCAGTGTGTGTCATCTTGCTTCATCCCTACCCATGATACCCTCTGGTTGTACTCATCTAATAGGGGCCTGAAATCCCTCCTGCACTAATAACTCAGCCATGGATTATTAATTAATATGTTCAAAGTACTCTCTCTGATTCTAACCCCCGACCACCGCCACGGCTAATGTGAACCCCATGAACTGCTATTCTCTAATGTTTACAAATGGAAGCAAGTGATGAAAGGGAAATTATATTATTTCTTTTTTAGTTTCTTTTTTTTAATGACTTTTTTTTGGCCTTTTCCCCCCCATGTAGTTCGAGAAGTTTACAGAGGACACAACTCAATAGAAGTTGTCATGCAAAGAATATACACTCCACGTGTATAAAAAAAGTCAGTCAGTCTGTGTGAGGTCTTTACATTACCAGAATAACTGGATACAAAAAAATACCCTTCCACCTCCTATACCATAAACCACTTGGCTGCAAAGAGAAAAAGAAAAGAAAAACAGAAAAGCAAACCATAGACTATAACTGCCAAGCTTACCATATAATCTATTTGTACACACATATTGAAATATACTGTACATAGCATATGTACAGCATATGTATATGAATATATAGGATCTTGAAATCCATGGCCCTGTCAACCAGATGGAAAATATATGTTAAAGAAACTGCACCCTCATCCCTTCCTTTGCCCTCCAAATCTGTTTACTCTCCACATAAAAATATAGAGTAGTTTGAGTTCTTGAGCGGCTTTCATCAATGCCTGAGTAGGGGAGACTGGGGTAAGATGAGCCATTTTTCACATTTAGGATCACTACATCACAGCAATCATAATTTTGTCGCTAACTAATATATCTGCATATATTTCAGGATGTTGTGCATCCCTTCAAAAAACAGAATGACTGCAAACATAACTGTTTCGATAATATAGCATGTCCAAAAAAAGTGGTCTCATGGCACAACTTACCCCGTGTATGGGGTAATGTAAGTTGAGCATAGAAGCGGGATAAGTTGAGCCGTATCCCTACTCCCCACCTTCTCCCTCCCTAAATAACAGTCACTTCTTCACATTCATGTGTATTTTTATTTATTATACAGAATTCAACAGGTACAATACCCTTTTTTAAAATTATTATTGCATATTACTGCTAAACATTTTAACATGAGAATGCCTTATAATGTGCTTAGGAAGACAACAAGTGAGAGTGCCTTAAAGTGCGCTTGGGAAGAGAACATTAACAGTTGTGGTCAGTTATGGACTAGTAACACATTTGAACAATCTGAACTGAAACTCTCAATCTTCTCATCATCCTTCCTTTCTTCCTCTATCTATCCTCTCTTCTATCCATCTTCGTTAAACTCCTCCCTGTATCTTCCTCTCGTTCCATCTATCCCCAACCCACCGGCTCAACTTACCCCTGACCAAATGGCTCAAATTACCCCAGAGCTACCATTTTGACTTTATTAGTCCCCACAGCTAAATTGGTGCACTTTTATGCTAGGTTTATGACCTCATTTTGTAGCTCATAGATACCACAATTGATTTATAAAACAAATTTAAAATGATCTGTTTTGGTCTAAACACAATTTTCAAGAAACTTATGATAGACTAAATTCACTTTCAAGAGTGAAAAATGTTTTTTTGGAAATAAAGATCTAACCACTTAACCCATGTGGTTCTTACCTTCACAGACTCCATGAAATGATGCTTTCCTCCTAAATATTTGGTCACATGATCAATGTTTTTTTACTGTTTCCTAGCAACAAGGGGTGGCTCAACTTACCCTTTGGCTCAAATTACCCCAGTCTCCCCTACTGTAGATTCTATTTTTAGCTCTTTGTGCCCGGCCACAAGAAGTTTCAAATGGTAATACTTTAAAAATAACAGTGTTTTTCTCTGCTGCTAATCCTACAAACAAAACTCTCTTGTTATGTACAGGCAGCTTTAAGGTTGAATCATCATTCATTAACATGATTTATGGAAGACATGGTATAGAACTGGTCAGTATGGCAGAGGATGGAAGCAACCTTGTCCAAAACATTTACACTTTACTTTTGGGCAACCTCCCACACTATATGGTTGTAAGGAGCAACTGATTTTGGAATGCATAAGGTGCATAAAGTGTTTTGAAAAATTCAATTCTGGTGTTAATAAAAAATCTTTGAATTAAGTCAGAAGAAAGAGTCATGTTCGATAGTGTCAATTTACATTGAAATCATCCTTTTTTAGATCAGTATTCCATACAGCAACACTGCCTATAGCTCTGCTCAATTGGTTTTGTAATTTTGGATACATGTAAGGGACAAAAGCAAGGTTCAAGTGTACCACAGTCATTAAATGCAACAAAGGATGAAGTGCATGTAGGGTTGATGCCAGGGGACACTATAGTTATGTATCACTGTATGTTGCTGGAGGTACATGAAGGAGCTGCTAGGCAAATTAAAAGTGCATTTAAGATCTTGAACATTTGTCTTCATGAAAAATGTCTGAAAAAAGTATGGAATGTTTGTTTTTGCCACTGTTGACATATAACCGGTTGGCCACAGATAAGAAAATTATTTGTTCTGTGTCTAAATGACATTTTATGTCCCACTAACCTATTTAGCAACTTGTTTCCATGCATGAACTCAATGTGCAATAATTGGTCCAAAGTCATTCAAACAATTTTTGAAAGATCAGAAAAAGGAATATTGTAGTATATGGAAGTACTATTTGTTTCTCCAACTCAAGCCATTGTACAGCTGCCTCCTTATCAAACCATTTCAGCAAAGGCATGAATGAAAGATACTGCATTTCAAAGTTAGGAAGAGATAAATCGAGTTACTAATTCTTGGTTGTTCAAAGTACTCCACCACCACGGCTAATGTCAACCCTATGAACTCTTATTCTCTAATGGAAAAGGGAGCCGGTAATGACAGGGGAAAGATATTATTATTATTATTTTTTTTTTTTTTAAGAACTTGGAGTGCTCGCTGACCACATTAAATGGCCATGTAATTAGAAGTATTTTTCTGAGATGTGCATACATGTACATGTTTTAACAGGGTAATGAAAATGTAATCAAGTTAATGGTGCCATTCCAGATGTAGGGCATCCAATGTCTTGCTCAAGGACACACCAACAAGCAATGATCTTAAGATTTTTTTCCCCCTCTGTCTTTGTCCTCTGTGATCTTCGGTGCACGAAATTTAAGATACCCAAATTGATCGTTAGTCAGTATATTCCAAAACACTGCACAAATCATATATATATGTTTTTCTGATTTACCATTTCTATGGTAAAATTGTGTCTAGGTTTAGGCACAAAAACTACTTTTTAATGGATAAAACTGTCATTTTTTTAAATTGTTTGTTTGTCAACATATCTCTTGTGCAGAGTCAAAACAGCAATGCCCAACCATCCATCAGAACCTCCTACCTGTGTGTGTGTATGTGATGGTATAACAACATCACACAACCTCTACCTTTGTTCCTGTGATAGGACTCATTATTTGTGTGACTGTAACAGATTGGAAACAGATCAGGAAAATGTAACCACTAATGACCAGTGCTGTCTTTTTACTGTTCTCTTTTTTTTTTTTTTTAGCAAACCTCAGGAGGTAGAGTGGGTCATCTACTAATCGTATGATCGGCGGTTTGATTCCCACATCCTCCAGTCCACATTTTGAAATGTATCTTGGCCAAGATACTGAATCCCAAATTGCTTCCTGGCTGAGCCAGCAGTGTGTGACTGTGTGTGTGAATGTGCATTAGATTAGATCCTAATGAGCAGGTTGGGACCTTGGATGGCAGCCTCCAGCTTCTGCCATCAGTGTATGAATGCGTGTGTGTATGGGTGAATGTTGACATGTATTATAAAAATTCTTTGAATGGTTGGAAGACTAGAAAGGCACTATATGCAGGCCATTTACCATGACTAAAACCGTTTTCCTTAACCCATCTGTTAGTCAGTTGGGAGCTAATGTTGTTAAGAAGTGAGTCCATTGTGTGGCATTATAAAACTTTGTAAATAATGAAATTTATTTCAGTGCCCGTTACACACGGACAAAATTCAAAGTTGGACCAAATCTGTTAGCACACTTTTTTTCCCAGGTGCTAATCTTACTTATTGAATCAAAGATGCACAAGAGCATCTGTCTCATTGCACAATGTTCTAAATGATATAACAAATATGTGGTCAAGAGGGTGGGAAAGCCCTGGGCCACTGTGAGGATGATTTTCCACTCACATTAACAAAGAAATCTACACATTCACCAGATTTACTCCTGGGAACATACACATTTACAGTAAAATATACATGAGAGTATTTTCATTCATGGCTCATTGACTCTCTCTCTGCCTCTCTTCCTTTGTCTTGCTCTCTCTCACACACACAAGCACAAACACGCATGCCTGCACACAGATATCACTGATACATGATACCATCTAGTGCTATACATTGGGTGTAATGATAACATTTATGAGCATGATGCTTTTTCACAGAGGAGGGCTGTAGGTTATTGATGAGTCTCACTGTGTACCATTACTTATGAATGAAAAGAAGGCGAAAGAGAAGAGAGAGATAGAGATGAGAAGAAGGTATGGATGTTATACCATCATCCCTTGAACTATATTTCATCAAAGTTCACAGCTGGAGACTCTAGTTGTCATAGACAGGCCTCACAAGGCTTCCTTAACTCAGTGTATACTTCTTTTTTAAGGTTACTTTCACAAGCTTTTTGATTGATTTGATAGTCTACAGTGGTGAGTGACTGGAAAGCCCGAAGAAGAGAGTAGAGAGTGAAAGAAACTGACACAGAAACTTTTGAACTAGGTCAACATTTATATGCGTTCATTTTTATGGTGTAGAAAGACTACATATAAAACGTCAACATTACTAATAAGTACATACATAAGCTAATTTCACCTGTAGGGATTCCCAAGTGGTGGCACTCTTGCATTTTTTTACATGATGCTTACATTTACAATTGAAATATAACCATATATGAGCAGGAACATTGCTTAACAGTTCTGCTGTTTCATCTCGAAGCTTCATAAATCACTGTTGGATAGATAAGTGGAATATATATGTATGCTAAGAAGTCTTGTTCTATCTCGCGTTTGAACCAAGAGAAATATAATTAACCACAGCAAAGTCATGGCTAATTGGAAAAAAAAGTATTTTTATGTATTTCATGTCAGTGTGGCTGCATATTGCATGTGAGCTTAATCAGAACATCTACTTCTTAATTCACTTTGATGAAAGGAGGAGAGGGAAAAGACAGACAGGGAGAGTACTACAGGACAATATACAGATACTGTAAGCCATATATGGGAGAAAAGCATCAAACTAGCTAAATTACCCAATCTAGAAATGCATATCAAATTTTGTGTACAGTGGCAACAAAAATAGGTTTTATACCTCAGAAAATGTAAGCATTCCAATCACAAACACTTTTGGAGCAGGGAGCACTTCTGTGTTGGCATTGCCCTTGTGGAAATTAATTGGAGCTTGTGGATATTTAAGTAATTCACAAAAAAACATCTCAATTACATGAATTCTGATTTCCAGATTTGGAATTTTGAAATCAAATTGACAGCTTCTACAGAAAGAGTACATTATCATAATCACTGCACAGTCTGATTATACTATACCTTAAAAGGCATCCTTTGTGTGTTTCCTGCTGCAAAATGATATTGATCCCAGGTCACAGTTTACAGTTAATTCAATCTTCACACATCAGCCAGTTCAGAATATGCCTTTGGTTATAGAGAGTGAAGAGAAAAACTGGAAGAAAATTACTTAAAACTTAAAAAAAAGAAAAAAAAAGAAAAGGAAAAGCACCAGTGTCCACCTATCAAGTAATAAAGAAATCTATAATAATAAAAGTGAATTGTTTGTGTTGCAAGTCATCAGATTTGTCAATGCTCAAAATAAAAGCAGCATTTTTTCAAAGAACAATGAAAAAAAACTACTTACATTTTACAAGAAAATATGTTCATTCAAGTAAGCACATGTTAAATCTAACCTCCACCCTTGTGTTTGTAGTAGAAATAACAAGACTGAGCTGAACAGGCAAGGCACCGCTATAAGTGAGAAAAACAATTTCACACATGAATATGTAAAAACACAAATATGATAGAACAAAATCAGACAGGCAGGATTCATCCTCTGTTTCTGAAAGCCGTTTCATTAAAGGTGAGAAAAAAAGCTTGTGTGTTTAGACATAACCTGAGTCTCCTTTTTATTAAATATACCAATACAGTAATAAATAGCATCAAATCTAACATGCAAGCTTCAGAAAATCAATAGTTGGGGGGTAGCATGAATCTATTAATTCAAGAAGAGTTATTTGTTTGGCTTGATGTGGTGGTACTGTATGATATTGGTTGTATTTCTGAATAGAAGCATGTTGCTTCCTTATATATAATATTTTTCCTCCTACCATAAGTTTCTGATTCCTTTTGGCACTCTAGGAGTGTTGATTACATCTGAGAGTATTCATAATTTCTTGCTTAATCATGCACATTCATTGAGTCTGGTTGAAAGACCTTGCTAATATCAGTCATGCTACTGCACTTTATGAAGAAAATCAATAAATGATCTGTTTTGAAAAGCTGAGGTATTTAATCAGGGTTTTTGATAACTGCAAACATATCTTGCAGCATTTCTTCAAGCCGGAGGCTTTTAGCTCCGAGGAAATGCCTCAGGGTACAATGTGACAATACAATACAGTGTAATGGCAAAAATAGCATCCAGGTTTGTTCATTTTTATAAGAGATTCAACGGAAAATGACTTTTGCATATGGGCAAATCTAACGCACCTTATTTTTGCTTACTGTATGATAAGCAAATAAAAAAGGAATGAGGAAACAATAACAGAACTAATCCTCTGCCAAACTAATACTCCTCTTTCTGTTAACACCAATTAAAAACCCGTTTGATGAACTAAAACAATTTCTTGAACGTTAATTGAACTTTTTCATAGAGTGATATCACAATGGTTTTTTTTGGTCTGGTATGTCTGTCTAGTTCTCTCATTACCAAATCCTCCATCTGCATCACCGTGCCATACTACCATGTTCACTCTAGTTAAGGCCTCCAAACATGGACTTCAAACTGTATGCCTGATTTCAAAAGTTCAAGAATATGAAAGGAGGAAAAAAAAAAGTCCTCTTAGCCTAATTGCTCTCAGTGGGAAGTAAAAAGTTATTAACCCATACGTTAAGCAAGCAGGGATTTCAAACTGGGAGGGAGGTGGGAGGAGAAAGAGGGAAGGACGGGTGTCAGAAGAGAATGAGAAAGAAGACGAGAGAGAGATGGAGTGAGAGAGGAAGCCGGCATTACTCCTGAGTGACAAAGCCGCTTGCATTTTAGGATTCTCGGCTCTAAAACAATTCTTTCATGTTCTCCCTTTGCATTCTTATTTATCTGCCTCTCCTATTCCGTGCCCCTCATGAGGACTTGGGTGTACCCCCCCCCCCCCCCCCCCATCTCAGTTTCTCTTTCTTTTTCTTTTTCCTTTAATTTTTTTTTCTTTGAATAATTTACTGCAGCAGGGGAGAGTGGAAGTGCGTTTATTTTGAGTGTGTTTGCGCTTTAAACAGAATGCTTAATGATTGCCGATGGGAGAGAGACTGCATTAATCCCATTTATGTTGAGACCTTTTAGATGTACTGACACCCGTGGCAGACAGGCAGGGCCCAGGCAGTGTGTTTATGTATGTGTGTGTGTGTGTGTGTATGGGGCATGGGGGCTTTTCACCACATGCACACAAATGATCCCCAATCACATCTGTGCGAGGAACCTCCATATCACTCTGTCTGACTGTGTGTGTGTGTGTGTGTGTGTGTGTGTGTGTGTGCATGTGCATGTCTGTGTGTGTATGCGAGAGAGGATCAAAATGCCAGCTCTGTGCGTATACCTCCACCCTCGATCAAGGCTAGGCCTTTGGGGCATCCCCCTACTCGCCACAGTTGATTTGAAAAACCTCTTTATGAAATTCACATTTTTCAAAGTGTATGTATTTCATACTATTTCTGCATTTCCACAAATGTGGAAAGAGCTTTGAAAACTCTCACATTTTTATTTGTCCGAAGGAGGCACATATCATTGAATATATCTTTTTAAAATGTTTTTTCAAAGAGTCAAAGTCAAAGATGGCTCAAAAGCAAATGATTTTTTTGTTTCAATTACCAATTTCTCTCTCAGGAAATTCCTAAATATATCATTGTGGTTTTCAAAAGGCTTCATATTGATAGTTTCAAACAGTTTATATTTGTATCTTTCACATTAAATAGTTAAGATAAACAGTGGCATTTAAATATTGAACGATTCAGAGTAGTGGCATCATTACACATGAATGGAAACATGGTTTTTCTTCAAAATATATCTGTCAAGATACTAAATATGTTGTATTACTTATAAAGCAAAGTTAATCATTTTAAAGGTAAACCGATTGTCACTTTAACCATTGGCACACATTCTAAATAATATTCCAGTTTTGGTGCATCTTCTTTTTTAAAGGGTATGTAGTTCAATCAGGAGAGACAAGTCAATAAAACAAAAAGAAATGTTAATTATACAGATGATATTGATGATTAAGTATTGTCAAAAGTGTTTAGTGCTTAGACTCTACAGGGAGATTTTTAATTGAGGGACTTCAGTCCTGAGCAGCGGCAAGATAAATCCCCCCATGGAGTCCAGACACTGGTGGTGGTGGCTGATGACTTCTGAGACTGATCAGGCTGATGAGGTTGATGAAGTGATGCACTGATGAATCTTCCAAGACTGGGCAGTAATAGGGAGGTGGTGGGGTGCACAAAACAGCACCAAGAGAGCACTAAAGCAGAGAAAATATATTTAAAAAGACAGCTGGCAATATGATAGGCTGACAATGAAAGTGTGTTGGTAATTCCTCCTCTTCATCAGCTCATCTCACCTATGGTGTCCTGCAAGGGTCTATCCTTGGCCTGTTATTATTTTACATCTATATGCTGCCCCTAGGCAGAGGTGGGAAGTAATGAGGTATTTGTAGTTCGTTACTGTACTTAAGTAGATTTTCCAGGTATCTGTACTTTACTTGAGCATTTATTTTTTTGTCCAACAATGTGTGCAGACAGTGCAGGAATATGACCAACACATGCTGTGCACTGTGTTTACAGAGATCAATTATAACAGCAGTCTGTGACAGTGAGTGAGCCAGGGAGGAGCGATTAACGCGATTAAAAGAAGTTAACGCGTTATGCTCGGCAGTGGCGATCCTAGGAGAAGCCCACTGAACCCCCCCCCCTCCCCCCCATTTGTTTGGTTTGCCTGTCCTGTCAGAATTCCCTGATGCTCAGCCCTTAATCGCATCAAGATTAACATGTTAACACTGTAAGCCCTAATATTTATGTATATTCTGTCGGAAATTTTGCTTGCAGTAAAACTACACTATGTGTTCAGTGATTTTTTTTAACAAAAGCGGAAAACTATCCTATTTTGTGTGACCAGAATATTTTTTATTTTGCCAAATTATCAAAAGAGGTTTTTACTTTTTACTTTTATATTAAGTACATTTCAGAGCCTGTACTTTCTTACTTTTACTTGAGTAAAGGAGTTGAAACAGTACTTCTTTTTCTACACAAGTATGTGTACTTCTACTTAAGTACAGAATGTGAGTACTTTTACCACCTCTGCCCCTAGGTCATGTGATCCATAAGCATCACATCCAATTCCACTGTTATGTGGATGACACTCAGCTTTATGTCCCAGTTAAAACCTTCAACCCCAGTTTAACTTCCGCCAAGTCCTACTTATTCTATATACACTGCTGGATGTCCCACAACATCCTTTATTTAAACTTCAACAAATCAGAGGTTCTCCTGTTGGCCCCCTACAGGTTCCCATTTACTAGAGAGTCTGGGCTCTTTCTCAGTTAATGTAAAACCAGCTCCCCTCATTTAGATTTAAAAAAAAAAAAGGCTTTTCATCATAAGGCAGCAGCTTCATGTATATATATTTTACACTTTTATCATTCTTGTGTTTTATTCTTCTTTCTGGCTTGTTTTCTCTCACTGTATTGTCTTACTGTATTTTATCTATATATTATAATGTAGTACTATATTATTATTATTATTATTATTATTATTATTATTATTTTATTTTTATTTTTTTTATTATCATTGTTGTTGTTTAGATGTGACCATGTGATATGAAAAGCTGACATCTTACTTAGGGAACTGTGTGAGCCATCAGAATGACGGAAGGTCTGCGAAATAAAACTACAGATCTGAGCATGTCAAAAATAGTCTTCCTGACTGTACTTCATTATTGCATGTTTTCCATGAAAATAGAATTTGTAAGATCTTATATCATTGTTAACTTTTACATCAACTACTTGTACATTGGAGTAGTTTTGCTAACTTGTTAACACTGCACTGAAAAACACCTTTGCTTAAAGATCCCCTCCAGACATGTTTTAATGGACCACTGTGTAAGGTTTAGTGGCATCTAGATGTTCAGGTTGCAACTGAATGAATACCCCTTCCTTCACCCTCCTCTTGCAAGTTTGTAGGAGAACCTATACTGTGGCTGTGAAACGTGAATGGCCCTGTCTTGAGCCAGTGTCTGGTTTGTCTGTTCTGAGCTACTGTAGAAACATGGTGGTGCAACATGACCTCCGTGGAAGATGACCTGCTCCCTGCGTAGATGTAAAGGGCTCATTCTAAGCTAAGGAAAACACTACACTTATGACAATATACTTATGAATATTATATTCCATTTCTGCCAAGTCTGTACTGCACCACATTGGTCCTTTAAGATGTATGTAAAAAATACTCTACTTTGAATATTGATGACACGACTGATTAGCTGTTTCCGTTGACTTCTTCTCTGGACAGAATGAAACACCTTCTATTAGAGCTGCTACAATATGTGTCCACTGAAATTATCACCTAGTTTATTTATATTGCTCATTTACTGAAGCACTTAAGCCTTGTTCTTTTTTTACATTTCATATATTCACCTTGACAGTTATATACAAGGTCATATTCGAAGTTTTATCTCACTCATTAATCCTCTTCTGCCTGCTGCAGCACAAAACTATTTCACAGCTCGGCAGCAGTGTTCACCAGCAGCACTGCTGGTATAGCACTAAGGTCTCTGGCAGTGCTCTTTGAATTTACTTAATATAAAGTCTCATTCAGTGTTTGCCTCCGGTATTGCTTGTCTGATGAATTTCTGAGCATATGGCACATTCCTCCGCAGGTCAGCATATGGCAGCACAGAATTTAGATTTAGTTTAGATTCAAAAAAGAAAGAAAAAAACCCCCAACAAAACACCCTTGGTTCTCTTTTCCACCCTGCCTCCCTCCCTCTCCTACTCTCCTCTCCTTCCATCTGTCGGGAGAGAAAAAATAAGTGAAACATCTGATGAAACCCACGATGGTGTACTAGAGTTGATAGCCTGACAATGTGGCCACTTTGTGTGTGTGTGTGTGTGTGTGTGTGTGTGTGTGTGTGTGTGTGTGTGTGTGTGTGTGTGTGTGTGTGTGTGTGTGTGTGTGTGTGTGTGTCTGTATATCTGTCTGTGACAATGTGCACGTGTTCCCTTAACATAATGCACAAGCCATCATTGGTTCATTTCTGTTGAGGTTTTAATAAGAGTTCATGTGTAGCACTGTTTATATTTCCATTAAGATACAATTAAATAATGCAAAACTGTTGATCTTCATAAGGAAAAGAAATAGGCTGCATTACACAGTCCAGTGCAATTGGATTGTCCTTCCACAATTTAGTACACTGGATGTGCACAGTGCACATGCAGACTTAGAGTAGATAACAAATAGGGTGTCTTTACTGACAGGCTGACATTTCAACAAACTGTGTTGTGGTTGTATAAGTTACTTGTATATTTTAACAAGGAGTTTTTATGTTGAATGCAGTGTGTGTATGTGAGAGAGCAAGTGAGAATATATATATATATATATATATATATATATATATATATATATATATTGTAATACACAGAATTGTATGTCTTCCTTAGTTTCTCAATTACACAGTACACCACCAATTTAGCATCACATGTCTATAACATTGTTGCACAGTTCTTTTTCTTATTCCATGCTTTCTCATAACCTTGTGTACTTTAAGTTAACTTTAAACCCTTAATCTTCCTTTAGAGTCTGTTGACTTCATTATGAGCAAAACTTGGTAGTAGGTACACCGTGATGCAGTTCCTGCTGCTCTATCCTGAGATACTTTGTTTAGAAAATAAGATTGTTCTTCAGCTGAAATTTGGTTGTGTTATTGATTTTGTCATTGACTGTTGCATGTGTTTCAGGTGTAATGTGTACATTTGTCAGGGAGTTTGTATGTCCTAGTTCTAATCTAATATTACCAATCCTGGACTCAGACCCCTATTTCAAGAGAATTGCAAATTACTTGAAGTTTTTTTCTTATTTTAAAGCAGGTCTGGGTGCTATATAAATACTATGATTGTATCAAAATGCTCAGTCTGTGGAGAAAAGCACACCACCCACATTTATAAACTTTGGTTTTAAAAGGGTAATTTGGACTTCTGCAAGGTTGTGATGTAAACGATATCCTCCATGTTTCCCCCTACTATTGCCCTGGAGGGGCGGCCCAGCCCTCCAACGGGATCCCCTCCTAAAAGAAACAAACTATGTTGATGTTATCTTCATAATTTATGTGCACTTTTTTCATTTCAATTCAATGTCAGAGTCTCCAGTGTGTTTTGTTGTAATTTATGGTCGCGCTAGTTTCTCTCCTCTGCTCTCTGTGTGCTACAGTATGTTACCTGTGGTTGTACTGGGGGTGTTTCACATCCTTGGCTTGTACAGTTTTAACTATGTGCTGTTTGACCATAAAAACTTACAAATGTTTGTAATTAGACCACAAAAATGAAAATATTAAACAGGGAAAGGGGCATAATGTGACCTCTTTAAGACTGCTGTTATGCATATTAAGTTTAGGCTCATAATGTCATAATTTCAAACATTGTTTTTACATACACATCATATACAGTATACGCTTTTCTTTTCATGTGCGACACGCTACGCTGATTACTCACAGGGTCTGAAGAGTGATTATTTTAAATGGCCCAGATGCCTGTGTGTGTATGTGTGTGCGTGTATGTGCTTTGAAATCAACTTTATGCTAATCCTGTTCCACGCCTTGACAATCTTAGTGAGGAGACACATTAGCATAACTAGCTAGTGCAGTGAACGACAGGGGTTCTGTGGGATTTATAAACAGCATGTAGGTGTGTGTGTGTGTGTGCGTGTGTGTGTGTGTGTGTGTGTGTGTGTGTGTGTGTGTGTGTGTGTGTAAATCAGTTTGAGGTGTGTATGTGAGAGAAAAGAGTGTCAATGTTCTCCCTCTTTTTTCTCTTTTGCCCTTACTAAGTTAGAAGTGGGTCTCTGTCTGCTGCCTGAGTCTCATTTACACCTACAAGATGGAATCCGGGAGACTGTCACACACACACACACACACACACACGCACGCACGCACGCACGCACGCACGCACGCACGCACGCATGCACGCACGCACGCACGCACGCACACACACACACACACACACACACACACACACACACACACACACACACACAGGAGACCTTTTCTCATTTGCACAGCATATGGCTGAGAGGGTGCTTGACTCTTGCCTTGACCTGATATTGAGTCACAGGAAAAGGTCTATCCTTCATTATCTTTAATCTATACTTTGTATTTTTGCACTTCATGTAATAAGCTATGGCATTTTCATATAAAGGAAAGTGTATGCTTTGCTACTCACTATAAATAAATGACGTAATACAATCACCAGACTGTAGCCAGGTCATCAAAGCTTTTCAATTAGCTTTCCTAAACCCTGATCTCTAGTAAACATGGCCAAAGTTTCAAATAATGAGGTAAAAATATGTAAAAGTAAACTCAGGCCTCAGACTGCTCTGAATGCTTGGTTTCCAAAACATTTTTCTACTTTTGAGACAAGCTGAAATTAACTCATGCTCTGCTCTGCTAACATTATGGCATTTCTGTGGCTGTTTCTTCATGTACTATTCCTCCCTGCATTATTTCGAACTGATCTGCTGAACAAAGAGCTCCAAACATCTCCACATGTTGTTGTGTTTTTAGCACCGCTAACAAAGCTCCTCTTGTTTGGTGAGGGGCACATTTAATTTCCATTAAATTCTTCACAATACAAGTCTCATGTCATTTAAAAGCTTTTAATATGAAGCAGTGAAAGGAGGAAATGTTACTAAACATGACTCTAGGGCTAAAAGTGATCAGCAAACATTAAATAAGGCAGATAACTGAAAGTAAAAACAGGAGAAACTAAAAGTACTAAGAACTGAATACTGATAGAATAACTATATCACAAAATAAGCAAGTAATGAGTGTAATATTTAAGAATCAGATACATCCTGCTGTAATCTTTATTGCTGTAGATGTTCATGTTGTCCAATTGCATATTTCGGACCGAATTTCAGCTTGAACATGTACATATTTATTTGATAAGTTTATTTTTTGAGTAAAGAACCATAACAAGAAGCAAAATCCAACTACTAGTTTGTTTACATAGACTCTGGAGCCGGAGGATCTTCCAGAAGCTGGCCAATCAGACCACAGTGGGCTCATTGGGTGGAAGAGACAGAGACAGTAGCTAAAATGGGCAATCAATCAGGAGATTTTTGAAATGTGAATCATGCAAAACTACTCTAAGTGAGTCCCAGAATATAAATATAAAGCTGGAAATGAGCATAAGAGGTCCCCTTTAAGGATTAACTTTCTTGTACCTGAACCTGAAGGACCCTTTATCTCAGAGAAAAAAGAAACGAGGTAGAAAATAGACTGAACGATAGAAAACAGAGGATGAATATTAACTTCTCACTGTTTTTCCCCTCTATCCCTCTCTCTCTGTCTGATCCTCTCATCTCCTATATTTGCTCTTGCCTGTTTGTTTATAACGCGGAGCCGAACTCCCAGCAGGACACTTGAGGCGGTCAGAGCTGACAAACACACACACACGCACGCACACACACACACACACACACACACACACACACACACACACACACACATACATAGCTGCTGCTGGCACCATGCCATCCTGTCTGGGCCTGTCTATGTGTAGGGGGCGAGCTGTCTGCCCTAATCAGTGCCAACATGTCGCCTATATGTACGCTGCTCCAGGGGGACCTGTGTGTGTGTGTGTGTGTGTGTGTGTTACCTTCTGTTCAGCCCCTTACCAATAGGATACCCAGTGACCATGCAGGGACAACAAAGCTCATTACACTGGTGACCCCTATCCCATTTGATATGTGTATCCACATTTTATAACCATTCATGCACACACAAGCACACAAACAGATACATACTGTACATGATCATGCAGACAATTTTACACACGTGCAGGTGGATGCAAATGTGCATTGAAGTGATACACCAACAGAAGTACACATCATATATTGCGAATAATGCTGCAATTTTCTGCAGTAAGCAATAACATGTTCGCATATTTACTGCGCGTGGTAAAGATGCTGCAGAAACTGTGCATATGTTCTTTTGTTCATGATGCGAAGACAACATTAATAAACAAAATATCACATTCCATAACAAGCCTAAAAGCACTTCATATGTTAAGTCATTTGATCTGCAATGTTTAAACAGAATGATATATATTCCTGTTACAAGCCCAGAAGCAATTCATATGTTCATGAATAAACTATACAAACACTGCTACAAAAAGGTAAACACCAAATTTCAGTTTTGTAAATAAGGTGCATTACTACCAGATATATATAGAAGTACTTCCTACATGTATAATAACCTTAATTTGTATAGCACTTTTCGAAACTGTAAAAAAAGTGCTTCACAAAGAACTAGACAGGTTTATTTGCCATTTGAGAGACCGTTTAAGCATCAGTATCATCCATGAGCAGAAGCAGTGACCTTTGACTGAATGTCTGGGTTTTTATATTGAAATCAAACTAAACAGAAAACTAGAAACAGATTTTCATTGGAGGTCCCTGTGGTAAGATAAAATCAAAGATCCAGTCACCCATTTCCCACTGGAGAAATTTGATCTTAAGCATTTGTAAATCAAAGCAAAGCTAGATTCAAACTGAGGATTTGAGGTTGTTGTCAATTAAATGCTTTTTCAGCTTTTAAATGTAAATATACTGCAGTTGTCGATATTTTACATACATTAACAACCCCTCAGTGCAACTGCTGCAAATGATTGTGCTGGTCTAACCAGACCAGTTTATGCTTTTTTTGGCTGCAACTGTATGATATAGTATAGTGGAAGGGGGGAAAAACTTCACTTTCCAACACAAAAAGTAACCCTGAAGCTGGGAGAAAGTCAGTGTCCTGCTCAAGAGCACTCCAGTAGGTTGAATGGTTTAATTATGGGGCTTGAACTCCGGCTCTCTAGCTAAAAATGAGTGTCTCTTTCATTTAGGACTGGGTCTCAGTAGTCACATCTTGATTTTGTATCAGGGTTTACTTTGTGTTTATTAAGGTTTTTTTTTTGGACTTTAGAGGATCATGGGTTTGGTAAAAACCTAATGGTTTCTTCTAATATGTTCAAGTTTAAAAAAAAAAAAATCAAAAGCCACCAAGCTGTCTAACCCCAAAGCCCTGTAGTGGTAATTGCCCTTCTCTCTTATCATGACTGGCATTTGCACATAGTACTGACACATTGGTCCTTGCTGGCATTTGCTGATGAGGCAGAAGGGCAGTGTCATACACACTCAAGTACCTGAGCGTGGGCATAGCACACACACTTAAGTTTGAGTTTCCAAGAGTGCACACTCACACACAGGTGCACGCACAAATCGAAGCTCTTTGTCATGCTCTTTCTGGTTTCTATATCTGTGTGTATGTGTGAGTGTGTTTGTCTGTGCCTGCATGTGTGTGTGTGTAAGTGTGAGCATGACAGAAAGGGTCTTCTTGTCCCTGAGGCAGCAGTGTTGGGAAGTATCGGAGTCGACAGTGAGCACGCTCAGTAGGCCGCCTGGGCCATGGAACACTGATCTTTATGTCAGCTCAGAGAAAAGGAATCACCCTTTTCTCTGTCAGCCATTGTGTGTGTGTGTGTGTGTGCGTGCGTGCGTGCGTGTGTGCATGTGTGTGTATGTGTATGTGTGTGTATGTGTGTGTGCGTGTGTGTGTGTGTGTGTGTGTGTATGGAACGCAATGAGGAGACAAGAGGATTCGGCCTCCCTTTGAACTCTGTCACTTTGTTATAAGTCACTGCTATATGCTGTCTGTATTCTCTCTCCATCTGAGCGCTTGCCATCCACGCTTTCAGTGCAGATTTCACTTTATATGTTTCTCTCGTTTCTTCACCCCAACTGCCTTCCTTCTCTGTCAGTAAATTCCAGGATTCTCAGAGTACAGAGAGACTCTTGCTGGATAAAATAATACACCAAAAAGCACCATCAGTCCACCACCATCATAGGGAAGATATAATAAGGAGAGCCGTAATCTTGGACGTCTGTTGCTCCATATAAAATTTGAGAACAGCTTTCTGAGTTTACAAAAAAAGGATTGTGGAAGTGGGAGAGGAATAGATTGAAATAGGTGGAGAAATTTGGGCAAAATTGACATTTTAAGAACATTAATGCGGCCTAACATGGAGATGGGCATGGGCATCCATCTATTCAGAGATTCAGTAATGGACTGTACTAAAGGATCATAATTAGAGGCAATAATATTTTCAATTTCTGGAACAATATTGACCCCCAAGTATGTAAAACCCCTTTGAGAAGCTGAGAAGGGCGAGATAATCTGTGGGTTTTGTCTCTCATTCTTATTCAAAAGTAAAATATTGGATTTGGATTTATTAACTCTATAGCCTGAGAATTTTCCGAAGGTCTCTATAACTTTAACCAATACTGGTACAGATGATGCAAGGCTGGTCAAATAAATAATAACATTGTCTACAAAAAGTGAAATTTTATGCTCTGTTTCTTTTATTTTCACCCCTAGGATTCTTGGATGTTGCCGGATGGCCAGGGCTAGTGGCTCAATAGCAAACAAAAATAAAAGAGGGGACAGGGGGCAGCCTTGTCGCGTGCCTCTGTGTAATCTAAATGGTTGGGATATCTGATTGTTTGTCAATATCTCGGCTGTTGGATTTGTATATAGGAGCCTCAGCCATTTAAGATAACTATCCCCCAATCCAAATCTTGCCAGGACCTCCATCAGGTATTTCCATTCAATCCTGTCGAAGGCCTTTTCGGCATCAAGCGACAGGATTGCATTATCTTTAGCATCATACCTTTCATATAATATATTTAATACTCTGCGTATATTATGAAATGCTTGGCGTCCAAGAACAAAACCGTTCTGGTCATTGGGAATCAGGGATGGAACATACTTCTCTAACCTCCTCGCTAAGGCCTTACAAAGTATTTTGGTGTCGCAACACATTAGGGATAGAGGACGATAAGATCCCCTTTCTGTGGGTGGTTTGCCAGGCTTTGGGACCAAGGTAATTAGTGCAGTTCGTAGGGTTGGAGGTAGGATTCCTGACTCATATGCTTCCTCAAACATTTCTAGCAAGGGGGGGAGCAGTTTATCTGGGAACAATTTATAGATTTATATTGGGATCCCATCTGGACCTGGGGTCTTTCCACTTTTCATGTTGCGGACGGCTTCTGACATTTCATCAACCGTTAAACGTTTGTCCAGTTTAGTTTTGTCGTGATCTGTCATAGTTGGAATGTCTAGTTTGTCCAGAAATTCAGACTGTAACTGTGTGTCGTCTGGGTATTCTGATCGATAAAGGGATTCATAAAATGTTCTAAAGGAGGAGTTAATTTCAACTGGATCCACTGTATGCTCTCCATTTTCTAGCTGAATTGAATTTATAGTTCTATGTGACTGCATTTTTTAAATTCTCCATGCAAGTAGCTTGCCAGCCTTATCTCCTTGGTCATAATAAGACTGTTTCAGCCAAAGGAGATTTGCTGCAATTTTATTAGTAGACAGTTCTTTATACCTAGTTCTCAACAAAAGGAGCTCCTTATGTTTCTCTGGACTGTCATTTTGGTATAGGTCTAGCTCCAGAGCTTTAATCTGAGTTTCAAGGCTGGTTAGTTCTCTATAGTGGGACTTTGACTTATAACTTGTATAGCTTATCATTACACCCCTAACATACGCTTTAAATGCCTCCCACCGCGTGGCCGCACTGGTCTGGTCTGTGTTGACACAAAAGTAGTTATCTATATTATCACCAAGAAATTTGACAAATTCGGGATCTTGAAGCCATTTTGTTTGGAGGCGCCATCTGGGAGGGCACCTGGCAAGTCCTGGTATATTAAGAGTAAGTGATATGGGAGCATGATCAGATAATACTATACTGTCGTAAGCACATTCCTTCACATGAGGTAGTAGACTCATGGAAATCAGAAAGTAATCAATACGTGATGAAGTTTTATAAGTACTGGAGTAACATGAAAACTCCTTTTTATTAGGATGGAGTTTCCTCCAGACCTCAATTAGGTTAAGATCATTTATAGACTGAAGCAGAACCTTTCTGGCTTGCGAATGAGAAGCATCAACACTTGTGGAGCGGTCCTTCAGTGGGTCCAGCACACAGTTACAGTCACCACCAATTATATATTGTCCGGGAGTAGAGGATATAGTGAGAAATAAATTCCTAAAAAAGGTGGGATTATCCATATTGGGTCCATAGACATTTACTAGGGTAATTTGGGAAGTCAATATTGTTCCTTGTAGAATAATGTATCTGCCTGCTGAGTCAACTACTTCATGGCTGAGCCTAAAGGGGACTGATTTATGAATTAAAATAATAACCCCTCTGGCTTGGGAGTTAAATGGGGCTGCAAAGACTTGTCCCGGCCATCTTTTTTTAACTTTAGTCATTTCAGTCAAATGTGTTTCCTGCAGGAAGATAATTTGAGATTTAAGTAATCTAATTCTGCCTAATACCTGTTTTAATTTAACCAGTTTATTCAATCCTCTGACATTCCAGGATGTGATCTTAATCTCTGATTCACCTATCATTAAGCTTAAAAGTAGCTATGCAGCAGGGTATTCCATGAAAACCAACATTCCCTCTCTTTTTTATCAAACAGGAAAACAGTATATGAAGAAAGTAAGAAAAAAAAAAAAAAAAAAAACAGTGACCACATAAATACAGTAAGGAAAAAACCCTGAGAACCCCTATGCATTTCCCCAACTGAAATACATTATGACCCCTTAGGTAACTACAGACTTCGGTTATTTTAGACACCTGATCCTCATAGTGAGGAGCAGTGTGGCGTGAGAACTTTATGAGCCCCATTCCCGCAAGGGCTCCAGCCAACTATTAAATAATCTGACCATTTGAACATTTCTGAGAACATGTAATGGGCCTTGCCTCTTGATATGTCAACATAAGACTGTTATCAAATAAGGAGATAAGAAATGACAGAGTAAAATAGCTTCGCTAGAGAGAGAAAAAAATAAAATAAAATAAAATAAAAAGTTCAGATTAAACCAAACTGAGATTTATCATCATTATTATAAGGCAGATTAATTTGTATATTTAGGCGTCAGGTCATTTTTACGCAGCCGTTCAGAAACGAATAATTTCCAATATTGCACCGCATAATTGGACTGGCAGTTAACATTACAGGGTACCGCATTGATAGCTTGTCACAACCTGTCAGTCACTATGAAGTTATTCAGCCTGCCAATCATCCTGACGTTACTCTGTCATGTTTACCTCTGGCCACCTGGAAGCGGTAAGTGTCGGAATAGCCCCGGTGCAGCATATTCTGTTCAGTCTACTCATCATCCGGCGCCGACGTGGAGGCGGTATCTCTCCTGATGCTTTGGACAAACTTTTCTGCGTCGGGGGCCGTCGTGAATGAATGTCGCTGGCCGTTGTGTGTGACTACCAGGATGGCCGGGTAGAACATGCCGTAGCGCAGACCCATGGATTGTAGCTGTCTTTTCACTGCGTCGAAGAGCCGCTGCTGCCGGTGAGTTTCCGCTGAATAGTCTGGGTAGAATCGGACAGTGTGGTTTTCAAACTTCACGTCTCCCAGTCTTCGGGCTGCTCGCATAACTTTTTCTTTTTCTCTGTAGTTGAGGAATCTCATAATTACCGCTCTTGGTTTTGAATCCTGGCCAGCGATAAGTCGCCCTATCCTGTGCGCTCTCTCGATGACGGGAGGGGAGGGAAAGATGTCTGTGCCAAGAGCTTTTTGTAGCCATATTTCTAAAAAAGCGCACATATCTTGACCCTCAGCTTTTTCGGGGATGCCAATGATTCTTAAGTTGTTGCGTCGTCCTCTATTTTCCTGCTCTTCCACTCTGCTTTCCAGCGTAGCACATTTCTCTTTCAGCGTTTTAATAGTGCTGTGCATAGCGTGCAGATCATCCTCAGCCCTCCCAATTCTGTCTTCGGTTTCTGTTATCCTGTGAGCTTCGGTTTGTAGTTCGTTCTTTAGTCCACCTATCCCGGCGAGCACATCTTCGAATTTCTCTGTGAAGTCCTTTTTCATCGAGCGTATGGCGCTGAGAACCTCAGTGTTGAGCTCAGCTGTCGCGGCGTCTGTCTTCTCCATGCTGGGGGTAGACGGGCTAGCTGTAGCTTTCGAAGTAGCTTGCGGAGTTGCTGGCGATTTCAATGGCGTTGAACCTTGCCGAGCAGTTCTTCGAGATCTCCTAACCATTAGACTGGTCGGTGGTGTTGTATCGTTTCAAATTATGTGAAGTTTGAACTGTTTGTGGTCTCGTGAATAATTGGTTCAATAAGTTAGCTTCGGAGCCTCACCAGGTCTCACCAGCACCACGCCATAACCGGAAGTCAGAAAAAGTCTTTTTGGTTCCATCCTTGACGACTTCCACTTCGACCTTCCGGACCAACCCATCATCTCCTGGAAAGGTTTTTGTGATGATGCCCATAGGCCACTCGTTTCTCTTTGCCTGATTGTCTTTCAGGAGAACTATGTCCCCTTCTTGGAGGCTCTTTTCCTTGCCACTTGTGACGAAGCTGCAGTGTTTTGAGGTATTCGCGTTTCCACCTGCTCCAAAACATGTCTGACAAGCTTTGAACCACTCCTCTCTGAAAAGATCTGCTTCATCAAAGCTGCCTGGCGGGGGAGGAGGCGCAGAGCCTGTCTTGAGGGTCAGGAGCATTGCTGGGGTAAGGATGAAAGGCGATTCCGGGTCCGATGACACTGGGATGAGTGGTCCAGCATTCATGATTGCAACTACCTCTGCCATAAGTGTGGTCAGAACCTCATGTGTCAGGCGAGACTTCCTCTGCTCAAGCAGCATGCAATCCAAAATACGACGGGTGATGCCAATCATACGTTCCCACGCGCCACCCATGTGAGACGCGTGGGGCGGGTTAAACACCCAGGTGCAGCTCTGTGTGCTAAGGTACTTCTCTACACTGTTGAAGCCTGGATTAGTCTTGTCCATCTCCAGCTCACGGGAGGCGCCAACAAAGTTGGTTCCTCAGTCAGAGCGTATCTGCTTTGCGGGGCCCCTGACTGCAAAGAACCTTTTCAAGGCGTTGATAAAGCTGCTAGCACTCATTGCCTCAATCACCTCGATATGAACTGCCCTTGAACACATGCACGAGAACATCACAGCCCATCGCTTGGAGTTGGAGACTCCTCCACTTGTGCGGCGTGAGACAATGTCCCATGGTCCAAAGGCATCAACACCTACGTAGGTGAAGGGAGGTGCTACTTGTAGCCGTTCTGCCGGTAGGGCTGCCATCTGCTGATGTTCGGTTTTTCCGATCCAAGGCTACGTTGGATAGGCAGATCATCGACGAAGAGGTCTAGGCTGTTGACATCCTTGGAGCGATCTTCTGATGGGAATGCCTCGATCACTGCAGGTCGGTTAGATGCAATTTTGTGCAGTCTGAGATTAGAAGCTGCAAGCATCTGCTGCGCTCGCCTGAGGACACTGATGGCTTCTTCCTCAGTGCTGAAGGACTTTAAAGCGTCGTCAACATAGAACTCACGGTTGACGAATCTTCTTGCGTCGCTGCCATAGTCGGCCTCTGCTTCCTTAGCTGCCTGTCACAGACCATACACAGCAACGGCAGGCGAAGGACTGTTCCCGAAGAGGTGAACTTGCATCCTGTAGTCCACAATGTCGGAGGTCAGGTCGTTGTTCCTATACCACAGGAAACGCAGAAAGTCCCGGTGATCCTCTTTCACAACAAAGCAGTGGAACATGTGCTCGATGTCTGCGGTGATCGCCACTTGTTCCTTGCTGAACCTCATGAGAACACCTAGTAGGCTGTTATTAAGGTCGGGGCCAGTGAGCAAAACGTCATTGATCGACACTCCTCCATATGAAGCGCTGCTGTCAAAGACCACACGGATCTTGTCTGGCTTTCTGGGATGATACACGCCAAACAGGGGCAGATACCAGCACTCCTGTCCAGGTTGCATTGGCGGGGCAACTTCTGCATGTGCTCTCTCGAGCATCTTCTCCATAAACTCTAGGAAGTGGGCTCTCATCTGCGGTCGTTTTTCCAATGAGCGCCGGAGTGAGACAAGGCTGTCAAGAGCCTGTTTCCTGTTGTTGGGCAGCCGCTGTCTCAGTGATCGAAAAGGTAAAGGTGCGACCCAACTTTTGGAGCTGTCTTGGTGGCACTCTGCTTCCATTATCTAGAGAAACTCCATATCTTCCATTGATGGAGCCAGTCTGTGGTCGCCAGGAGTACGAGCAAAAACAGTTTGCCCCAAGCTGTCTCCTATGTGCGTCATTGCGCCGTGTGTGGAGGTTGGTGGTAGATGTTGCTGATGTTTAGGTGCTTGACTGAACACCTCTTTCACTCTGATCTGGTTGTCGCATGGCTGAAGATGGCTTGCACGACCGTTCACTAGGATGGCTGTCTTATAACTTCTCACCTCCAGTGGTCTGTGAGCGCCTCCAAGGCATACATCACCGACGACGACCCAGCCTAGGTCAAGCCTTTGAGCGAACGGTGCATCTTCTGGGCCACTTATTTGCTCTCGGACCTTGTGCACCCGTAAGATGTCTCTACCCAGAAGGAGGAGTATCTTGGTGTCCGGATCGAGAGGTGGTATTTTGCTAGCAATGCGTTTCAGGTGATCATGATGATAAGCTGCATCCGAGGTGGGAATCTCAGAGCGGACGTTGGGAATTTGGTTGCACTCCAGGAGTGTAGGCAGAGGAATGCTTACTTTCTTGTCAACTGGCTCCACGGTGTAACCACTGGCTCTCCTCCCCTCTGTCGCTGTGCATCCCGCACAGGTCTTGAGCAGGTAAGAGTATGAGCAACCAGAGATTTTAAAGACATCGAAGAACTCTGACCGTGCAAGGGATCGATTACTCTGCTCGTCCAGTATGGCGTACATCCTCTTGGACTCCTCTCTGCGTCCGTTTGGGAACACACTGACAAGGCAGATCTTAGCACATGCTCTGGAGCTCAGACCTTCCCCACATACTTGTGTGCATGTCGACTTGACCTCCTGGTTGTCCGCTTTGTCGTCCTCCCCGCTGTCCTCTGAAGTAGGAGGGGACGACTTAGATTTCCAGGTAGGTGGATTAGGGTGAAGTGCTGTCACATGGGCAGTGCTCTCACACTCTGTACATTTTATCTCAGCGGTGCAGTTCTTTGCAAGATGTTCTGTGGAGGAGCAACAGCAAAAGCAGATGTAGTGTTCTTTCAAGAGCTGTTTGCGATCACCTATGCTCTTTTCACGGAAGCCTCTGCATTTCCTCAGAGGGTGGGGCTTTTTGTGCAAGGGGCAATGTTTATTTGGGTCAATTCGTTCTCTGCCTTCTTTAGACCCAGACTTGGCCGTACCTGTGTCTTGTGAACATATACAGATGGCTTTGTGGCCCCCTCCCATTTGCCCTTTCTCTCTGCTGGAGCATGCATGAAGGGGCTAAAGCCTGGGTCTGTGCGAGCCTTTGCCTCTGTGCTGATGAAGTTTACTAACACCGAGAAAGGTGGGAAGCTGACAAAATGTTTGTGTTTGTAATTTGTCCCATAGTATAGCCACTTTTCTTGCATGTTGTATGGGAGTTTCTCAATGATAGGCTTAATTCCTCTAGAGGTATCCAAGTATGACAAGCCTGCAAGGTAGCCATCTTCTTTGGCAGCTTGTAGCTCTGATAACAGGTCGGCTAGATCCCGGAGTCTCTGTGGATCTTTTGTTGTGATTTTTGGAAAGTTTTCCAGCTTGTTGAACAGAGCTTGTTCGACGGCCTCTGGCGAGCCATATATTTCGTCGAGGCGCTCCCATGCCATGCACAGTCCAATAGGCGGATTCCTGATGTTAACAGTTTTTACTCTACTTACCTGTTCTGTGGACTCTTTCCCCAGGTACTTTGTTAGGAGGTCTAGTTCTTCTGTAGCAGACAGGTCTAGGTCGGCGATGGCATTTTGGAAGGATGCTTTCCAGGCCCAATAATTCATTGGCTGGTCATCATACGTGGTGAGACCCGAGGTCACCAGGTGGTTGCGGGCAAGATATTTGACGAGTTCTCGAGTGGTTGTAGACTGGTCATGGCTAACTCCATAAGGCGTCCCATGAACGGGCACGTGCGCAGGAGATGGGGAATGCTGCAGCGGTGGTTCACTTGACTGAGGAGCCTGAGGAGAGTGGTGAGGCATAATGGTAGCAGAAGCAGCAGCTTGGGTTTGGCTTATATTGAGTGGGTGGGGTATTGAAGGGTTAACTTCGGTTGATTGAAGACGTGAAAGATGAAGTTTTTGCGAAGCGTTGTCGCTCTCCATTATGTCGGATGCACCATTGCTGCGTAGACTGGCTTGTGCTGACACGTAGGCGGCAATCCGCTGTTCTTTCATAGATTGAAGGACTGGGTCATTAGCCTCGCTGCGTACTTCAAAGCCCATATCTTGTAAACCAGCCACAAGAGTGTTTGCCTCTGCTATGGCAGCATCTTTTTCTTTTTCTTCCTTTAATGCGTCAAGGCTGGCTTGAATACGTGCCTGCTCCACTTTAAGTTCAATTTCCTTTTTTGAATGTGATGCTCTAGCTTGAGCCGCTTCAGCTTTAGCCTTTGCCATGGCGATGGCCATGCTAATCTTTGAGCTGGATGATGCACCAGATGAGTGGCTGCTCCTTGAGCGTGCAGACTCAGAGTGGTTATCTCCATCTCCTCTATAACCGCTGCTACGTTGTGACATTACTGTGACTCAGCGTGGTTTCAATATCAGGAGAAGAAAGCTAGCGCGAAGCTATCTGGAAGCTGTAGTGTTAGCCGCTTATCTTAGATATTGAGTAGCTCCGTAGGATGGCAATCCTTGTGTCCCCCGTTAGCTGTGTTGCCGTCTTTTCACTATCATGGGCTATGTTTCCATTTCAGTTTAAACACTCCCCAATCTATCTATCTATCTATCTGTCTATCTGTCTAGCTATTTATAGTCACCAAATAATGGAACTATTTTCCTTGCTACAGCTCATTACCTTCTGGGCATTAGGTGGGAGCTGTTTAGTTCTCCTTCAGTGATTACATTGATGGTTCTCTTTCATTATTCAGCAAAGCATGGTCTCATGTCATTAAGGTGTGACCTCTGACTCCACAGACCTGACCTTAACCCCTTCAACACCAACATGTGGCCACTGTTGGGCACATCAATATTCAGCCTTCACAAACACAGTCAATAACTGATGTTCAGCCATTAACGGAACAATTTAAACTCAGATTGGGAAGGGTTGGTGTATAGTTGTAGTCAGATCGATGCAATTTTAAAATGCACAAGTGTTTAAGTTTATCAGCCGTGACTGCACATTACATCTGCTAACCACGACTGTTAAACTAAACATGTAAATAAGCATGCACTCCCCTCTATGTTTCAGCCATAGAGCCAGTATGCCCAATGTGTTAATACAGTATTACCCCACACTTACTCTTTTATTCAATCCTTTATTGTAGTTTTATTGCATTTTTAATAGTTTGGTTATTCTTATATTTACTTCTTCCATCTTTAATCTCAACTTCTGTAGCAACGATCTGATATCTGACTTTCTCACACTGATCAAAAATGTTTGAGCTTGTCCCATTTTTAATTTGAAGGCGTTAACAGGAACTAATGGCTCAGCATAAGGTTTGTTCCTTACTGCATGTAGTGCTGAAAGGTGGAGAAAAAATGTGTCCGAAACTTCCGTACGCTCAAAATATTGAAACCGAGATGCCTTTTAAAAACTGTGTATAAACGAAGATTTTCATTTAGCTGTATAATAATATTGGTAATGTGATAATACAGTGATAAGAGATATGGCTACACAAAGTGTGCAGTAGATTCCATTTAAGATCAAGAGAAAATTCTGATTGAACAAGTTTTTCATCTGATTTTGCTCTGTAACAAACCTCCTACAAAGCCAAAATCATTGTTAACCCTTCATAAAAAATTACTTTCTGTCCTTTCCAACACATCCAGAAATGTCAATTAACAGCACTGTCCTTCATTTGAATATTTCTGATTATTATGCAGCTCCTGCTCTTACATATTCAAAACGGGGTTCTCAATCCAATTAAATGGGCAATGTGCTGTAAAGGCGTGGGCAAACATGATTGAAGGCAGAGCTTAGGATGACAAACAAGAGCAATCTGAGGGAGATGGAAAACCGCTTGCTGCGAAGTTAATGGAAGGCTGTGTGATGATCACTGATGGAGCAATGGGTGGAGATGTGTGTGTGTGTGTGTGTGTGTGTGTGTGTGTGTGTGTGTGTGTGTGTGTGTGTGTGTGTGTGTGTGTGTGTGTGAGAGAGAGACACAGAGAGATAAAGAGACTAAAAGGGATGTGTGAGTAGGGAAATAAGAGAACTATATGGAATTCTGGGTATAAGCTGAGAGAAAATAAGTCTGAGATCATGTTTGTACAGATGCATATGCTTGCAGAGGCACGTCCATGTGCTTCTCTGTGTGTGTGCCCTTTGCTTGTACAGCATTTGATGCCACTGCTCTGTGTGTGGGTGAAAGAGTCTCATACGGACTATATTTAATTTGGAAATTCAGATATGCAAGCAACACAGAGAGGAAAGCAATTAAAGTAATAACATTTTATATAGAACACACTTAACAAACAATTTGAAATCAGGGACAAAAAAGCAATTAAGGTAACAGCAGCAGTTTGGTATGTTCGGTGTATCCAGCGAGAATGTTATTTAGTGAGAATTTTTAATTGGCTTGTTTTAAAGAGCCAAGAGTGAGAGGTGCCCTTTACTCTTGTAGTTAACACATTGTGTGTGTAAGAATGGGTAAGAAAACAACATATCCTTGAGAAAAATATTTCATATACCAGTATATGCAGTGATCTTTTTGTGTCTATAATAGTGTATATGTGTCTTCATCTGCCCTTGCTTCAAAACCCAATCAGTGTCTTTAAAATCCACACTCAGGAGCGGCTTGATGCTGCTCTGTCAGACTATCTGTCTGATGAATGCCTTGGCGTCCCACCGGCTTGCTAAATATGCGCAGTGAAATGAGCTGAAACACGGACCTTAATTAAAAAGTGGAGACCCACGAAGATGTGATTAAAGCAACGCTCAGCGGATTATAGTGACTAAAGCGTCTCTGAAGGCATACAAAAAGAGAAAGAGAGAGGGGAAATGAAAGAGAGAGAGAGAGAGAGAGAGAGAGAGGAGAGAGAGAGAGAGAGAGAGAGAGAGAGACACTGCCTTTTTCTTCTCATATCAACCATAATGCTTTATACAGAACAAGCACTTATCTTTCACTGACATTCCCAGTTATAACTTCATGCCTCATGCAAAGCAACTTTTAATACTATGGTAAATGAAATGTTGAATCTCTCCCTTCATCTCTTATAACTGTATTTAGATCTCATGTAAGTGGTGATTTTAGAAACTGTTTACACTGAGTAAAACACTGAGAAAAATACACTTACAAACAAACTCTCTTCTCTTCCCTTTTTTCCCCTTCTCTTCTCTTCCCTTTTAAATGGAGTCTTTGTAACACAGTTTTTCATGCAGACAGTGTGCATAATGATATTTTACTTCAAAAGGGATGTAATACAGAAAAAGCTGCTTTACTTACATTCAAAATAATTTGATGTTGATTGAATCTTTTATACTCTTGAACTTTTAAAAGATAGGTAAAACCTTCACAATATGCAGTTGCATTAATAGTAAAAGTGTTATATGATTAATTTAACCAGTTTACATGTCTCACAGCTTAAGCAGATAAAATGATGAATCACAAATTGTCAATTTTAAGACAAAGAAGAAAATAAAGACTTGACATTTCCAACAGATCACCACACACCACATGCCCAACTTTCACCTTATCAAAAATAGCACTTATTGGTCTAATATTCCAAATCTCTCCTTCAATTTATGTCGTCTTTCTCCTCTCTTTTCCCTCATCTCTCTTCTCTCTCTGCCCCCATTCTTCAGGATGACCTACAGTATATATGCAAATACCCTCTGTATATTCCAACACCAGGTTTTTTAGTATATGGATGTCAGTTCCCATATTAATCAAATCTTTTTGCGCAGTATCAGTATGCTTAAGTGGGATAGTGTTAGATAACACAGAGATAGATAGACACTGCTTTCTGTAGATAATCTCTTTAACATCAGTATGATTAAAGGCTGTATCTCATATCCATAAGATCTGTGATTCAGTAGCTCTTTTATCGAATCTCTCCTGATGAGATGGGTGTAGGATGAAAAGTAGGTGGAAAGGATGATAGAAGAGTGGGAAGAAGTAGAAAGGACTTTGGAAAGGAATGAATGAATGAATAATTTCAAAAACTACTGCAGTTTGTCTTCTCTTTCCCCCGTTTCATTACAATGTAGGATTTAAATGAGGGAAAGAGGAGAAAGATGAAGGAGGCAATAGATGGAGCAGTGAGTGGAAGAGAGAAAGGAAGGAAGGAAGGAAGGAAGGAAGGAAGGAAGGATGGAAGGAAGGAAGGAAGGGTGCACAGTAGGAGAGTGAAAAGAAGAAGCGACAGGGTTTGAGAGTGCATGGAGGAAAAGAAACATTAAGAAAAGGAAGGACAAAGGACAACAAAGGACAGATGGATGGATAAGGGGCGAAAGGAATATTCAGGACTCTTTGGCCTCAGCTGAAGCAATTTATTCAAGTCAATTTCAGTCCATCAGAGGCTAAAGATGGCAAGTCAGGAGAGAGCGTTTTACATGTTACACCATGATGATGCAATGTAGCTTCACACACACACAGACACACGCACGCACGCACGCACGCACACACACACACACACACATACACACACACTGTCTTTTTGCATCTAGCTTTCCTTCTTATCTACACTTGCATCACTAATGCTAACCCTCACATGTGCTCATTACCTGCCTCCCAACCCCCATATCTCCTGCTGACACTGACTGATTAACAACCTCTGCAGGCCTCTCTCACCCATTCTTACCACTTCCACTCCCCTCCACCCATCATACTACACCCTGTCCATCTTTTTTTTTTCTTCTAATATTTACACATTAATTCTGCTGCTCATCTGTGGATGTATCCCACTTAAATAGACAGCATGAACTAGATGGTGACAGGGGCAAGACTAGAGAGCAGAACCGAGATGACATGTGACAAACTTATGACGTGTGCATTTGTTGTTTGCATGGCAGATACTTTAATGCTCGGGATATATTACAGGACTATCAGTGCATTTACAACCCAGATTTTGCAATTGCTGCTGAATTTGAGATGTAGTTTGGAATGTTTGCATTGAGTGGCCGCCACATATTATCTCTATGTTAGGGTTAAGGACTTAAATCTCTTAGCTTAGAAACTAGACTTAGACAAGATTTATACAAATGACCATTGACATATTGCTAAATGGAGATCAGCAACTGCCAAAGAGCTGAGTGAGAGAAAAGGGTAAGAAAATACATGAAGTGAGGAAACCAACACATTTGTTTTGGTATGTTCCTCTTGATTCTCACACTGTGAGCCCATGTCCAAAAAAATGCATCTACTGTGACTATAAATGTCATGTCATCTCTCTAAAAATGCATTTGTTGAATTTAATAATGTGTTATTTTTTTGTATAGTCATTTCAAATGAAAACAGAGCAGAGCCACCAAATTACATATCACATGAGATATTCTTTCATAGGTTGCGATCAGATAAATCTGATTCGGCTGCAGCTGAATTGAAATGATATGCACACATTAGCTACAAACGATCCAAAATTCATACTGAATTTATACTATAAGCAGTCTGACTAATTTGGAATTGCACAGTCCATTCTTCAACAAAATCTCAATATTTCTAGGACTTGGGTGCTCTCTAAAAATCAGCATAATTGTACAATGTGCAGTTGGATGTCCAGTTACAGTTGAAATACTTATTCATATAATTTTTTTCTAATTTCAGAGTATTTTGCAGCTATCTTGGAGGTATGTGCTCTCTAAATGTGCTTTATTCATCCCTCTCCTCCAGTTATCGATTCATTCATGTTTTCCTATACATATATTTCTATCTATTGAGTCTCGTGTAACACAACTCTCTAAATATACTACACTGACGAAGCAGCAGTAATATACTGACATTAATTTATGCATAGGTTAACAACATTTGCCAATTAATACTATACAGAAGTCCTCCAATAAAATCCAAAGATCTAATTGGAACAAGCAATACTTTTTCTCAGCATGCACTCATTGTCTGTATTTTCACTTGCTGTCAGCACTGTAGCTCACTATAATAAAGCATTCATTAATTCCTTCATTAGACCTATATAGTGTGCTGCTTGCTGAGCTTGTCACCTGACTTGTGCTGTCACCTGCTCTGCTGTGAGAACATCCAGTGTTGAAAAGGTCAAGGTGCCATCACTATTGAGGATGTGAGAGTTTGCAACTGTAATGTACAGACTTAACTGTCACTGTCTGTCCTGGTAGCTGTCACCCTGACACACTCGCTCTACTCATCCTCCTCTGTGACTCTGCAAATGCAAGCGCTGTCTGCACTACAGACCTGACAGAGACAGCAGTTCATTGCATTAGTCAATAAAAGACTGGGACCAGACAATTGATAATCATAGTATTACTGGGTGTCCACTTTATTCTCAGTAGACATGGCATATTGAAATCAGAATGAAGAAGTAAGTTTGCACATACAAGGAATTTGTCTCAGTGCTGTGGTACAAAAACAATCAAAAAAGAAAAAAGAATGGAACAAAAAAAACAACAAAAGCAAAACAAAAAACATGTATTTACAGTTTGAAAAATACAACTACCACTAAAGACAGTTGGTATAAATATATAAATACAAATTTACAATAAAGAATTCTGATCTATCTAATCTATTCTATGTAAAGAAAGATGAAAAATGTTGACTTAAATACTAATGAACAAGATATTGACTGGGAATATGTAAATGTTCAGAGTATAAAAAGTATAAGCTTAATAATAAAAGAATACAAGTTGTTGCATTAATGTAATGAGTCCCAGACCATGTTGATCAGGGCAGCTGCATTCGGCAAGAAAATTTTCTTGTGGTGTGAGATTTTGGTCTTGATAAACCTCAGCCTCTTGCTGTAGAGCAGTGCAAGAAAAAAGTTTGCTTGCTTCAGTTTCCTGGAGGCGTGCAGAGCCTGGGGGGACAGCAGGTTGCAGCTGATCACCCTCTCAGCACAGTGGATGATACGCTGCAGTCTGTCCTTGTCCTTGACAGTTGCAGCAGCAAACCAGGTGGTGATGGAAGAGGTGAGGATGGGCCAAGTGATGGCGGTGTAGAAGTGCACGAGTGTTGACTCTGGCAGATTTAACTTCTCAATAATCTTTTTGTGCTTCTTTTTATTTTCTTTGTGAACTGCTGCATCTTCTTGTTGACTGTTCTCTGATGGTGCCCACTTCAGGATCCTGGATGATCAAATTAAATAATCTGGGTGAAAAACTCAGTTTTTCACCCAGATAAAAGGGTGTTAGCATTTCCCAAACAGGTTGAATTCAATGTCACTTTTTGTCCAAGTTTCTATGAGTCTAATCTTGATTCCAGTGCAAATATAATCATCACTGACAGACAAAAGCTGCCCATCTTAGAGACAGACTTATATGCTACTTCGGAGTCCAGGAAACATCTGCATTTCACAAACTCAGTCCCACAGTCCCAGTTTATTAAACCTTTTCTCTGCACATAAAGGCCACAATAAAGTTTAAAACAGCACATAACTCAACCAGCTGGATTTTAACTCTAGATAAAGGCATATTATGCCATCTCTCTGTACTCAGACGCAGCACATGCAGTCTGCGGCTCGACTACTATCCCCTTGCTGATCACCTCTGAGGTCAGCCTGGAAGTGGAAGAATAATAATTATAATAATGCCATCACCCATTGACTGCTTTCACAGAATAATACAGGGCTTTGTATTTTAAAGCCTTTTTCAACAGTCATGCCAGAATATGATAGACAAAGATGATGAATGCATGTAAGTGAGTGGCCCAAGAGGCTTTGAGAGGTAGAAAATATGTTAGTCTGTGTAAGACTGAGATTGTGATGTGTGTGTATAAGATTGAGTACAGGGGAGGTGAAACAGCCAGACTACTTAGAGGCAGGAAGTTAGCAGGGGCGTCAGTGCAGAGCACCGTGAGAACACCACAGTTAGGTAAAACCACCTGATGAGGTGTCTCACTCCTACACACACATGCACACACACATGCAGCTGTGTGTAATGCTGTCAATGGCTTTTTTTCTCATGATGGAAGCCTGTTACTCTCTTGCTGATACTGCAACCTAGTTAAATCAGGGTGGAGGAGCACAGAAGATGAGCTTCTTTTTTTCTTTAGAAGTAGTAAAAAACAAAAAAATCAGGACAAATTGGTGTTCAAATAAAAAAAAAACTGTGTACATGGATGCAACAAACAGAAAACAGAAGAAAAGAAAACTAGAAAGGAATGATGCTGTGCAGATAAGCCTTGTGTGTTGATTGCACTGTGAGTAGGTGCTTGAGTCCTCTCACTTGATTTCACTGAGGAGTGTTGCTGACTGGTGTTATTTACATGGTCAAACCAGAGACCAGAGAAAATGTAGAGTTGGAAAGGAGAGGAGGTGAGTGGAAAGCTTTCACGAGTAAAACTACTCCTCTTTCATACATCTCACTCTCCATCTCCCCATCTCTCTTATTTCACTCCAGCTGTCTGTCCTACCCTCCTTCATCCTTGCTCCCTGCCTGGCTGGCGGTACTATAAATAAATTGAGCTAGATGTATGATCAGAAATGAATTTATCTGCCTGACGCGCTCCCCACGACAATTTCCAGGGCAATATGTAACTGTTTGAAGTCTGAGGCGGTGCGAGGTGGTGGCTAACACAATCTTATCAAACCAGAGAGGGCTGGCTGGAGAATCTAAGCAGGCCTCCCCGGTCTGTTGGATATTATTCACTCTGATGGCTTCTAAGGCTTTATCATCATGCCAGAAATACTGAGTAACTGAGTAAAGCCTGTTTCTGTATCTGTCTCTGCCTTTGCACACAGACGTTCTTACACTTAAACATATGAGGGGCCGTTTAGGAAATAATTCATAGTTGCTCTCACATGTTACATCATACTCTCTTACAAACACTAGTATAGTCACGCACACATACTATCATACTCTCTCACATACACTACTATAGTTACACACACACACACTTACTATCATACTCTCTCACATACACTACTATAGTCACACACACTTACTATCATACTCTCTCACATACACTACTATAGTCACACACACTTACTATCATACTCTCTCACATACACTACTATAGTCACACACACACTTACTACTATAGTTACACACACACACACTTACTATCATACTCTCTCACATACACTACTATAGTCACACACACTTACTACTATAGTTACACACACTTACTATCATACTCTCTCACATATACTACTATAGTCACACACAATTACTATCATACTCTCTCACATACACTACTATAGTCACACACACTTACTATCATACTCTCTCACATACACTACTATAATCACACACACTTACTATCATACTCTCTCACATACACTACTATCGTCACACACACTTACTATCATACTCTCTCACATACACTACTATAGTCACACATACTTACTATCATACTCTCTCACATATACTACTATAGTCACACACACTTACTATCATACTCTCTCACATACACTACTATCATTACACACACTTACTATAATACTCTCTCACATACACTACTATAGTCACACACACTTACTATCATACTCTCTCACATATACTACTATAGTCACACACACTTACTATCATACTCTCTCACATACACTACTATAGTCACACACACATACTATCATACTCTCTTACACGCTATTATGGATGGAACAACATGATAGTGAATGTATGAGCGAATAATATGCGATGTGTGCGAGTATAGTAGTATGTGTGAGAGAGTTTGATTGTAAAGGAAGTCAACTTGAATTCCCAGTTTCTGATTGGCTCATCGCGGATGTAGGTACCGGATGTCCTACTTTCCAGCGGGATCTCAAGGACAATGTCCCGCCTCCTCTAAGATGATGAATTTGCATGGATGCTAACATCTGAAAATGGTTGACCGGGACCGTGTCAATGAGGCAATTGGACTTTCTTTTGCCATTAACAGGGTTTCCCACAGCACTTTACAGTTAAGGCGGTCGCCTTAGCCACACACGCCTGCCGCCTTAACTAACGTCTTAAAAAAATAAAAAATAAAAAACAAAAATAAATATATATATATGATCAGGGCCTGAATTTCAGCGTGGGATTGCAGGTATTGCGCACAATTTAATTGATTCCCGCAAATCCAACACTTATATTCCCGCACACATTTACAGCGATGTATATTAATGTTCAACCAACGTCTGCAGCGGTGTTTATTGCAGGACGACTGGCCGGTACCGCTATGTCCGACTGTCTGACTTCGACCCTGAACACATCTGTAGCTCTCGCTGTACCTCCCGCTAGCATAACACAGACACGCTAACACTGATATTAAGTTTAAGGAAACAAACACAGACCGCTGGTTAAAACATAAATCTACATCATCTGAGGCAGAACCTGCTCAGAAAAACTAATGGAAACAGCGCCATGTGATGTCATCATTAACAACGTTAATCCTCAGACAGGTAACTGTGACGTTACTATAGCAACACGTTTCAGGCTTTCTCATTCAGCAGTCCTGAAGAGAGAGAGAGTGAGGCAGATTCAACAAAAACGTGATGCTACTGAAGCTGAATATCACTACTTAACTGTATAATACTATATAACTTGTAATTACTATAAAATATAGTTCAGAGAATAAGTTAACTATATAAGATACTCACTGGCCTAACCTGAGCAATCTAATTTAATCCAATACAGCTCTGCTATAAATTCTACATTTATGAAGCTTATACTACATTTTTTAACAAGAAGGTGAAAATTCTGCTTTATGTCCATTATTGAGTGATTGTGGTGTATTAGGATGCATTATATTGAATGGTGTTCTTAATATTTTGTCCATTCCATCAACATACATGAGGAGGGCAAAATATTAGGAACACCTTTCAATATAATGCACCCAAGTACACCACCACCTCTTAGTACGACCTCAGTAATAAACTAAGTGGAATTATCACATTTTTGACAATGTCAACAAAAACTAAAAATGTATAAACCCCCCCCTCCATCTCACTGCTCCCCACCACCTTAACTAACACATTTTCTGTGGGAAACCCTGCATTAAGGTTAGCTTGAGAGGATCCGCTCTGCCCTGATACACCTGATGCTCCAGGTCTGAAGGCCCGCCGCATTTCCTCATCGACCGCGCTACGTGAGGGCTGTTGATTACGGTTCGAAATTTCCGACATTGTGGTTATCACATTGGAACCAGTTAAAATGTTATTTAAAAGTCCAATTGCCTCATTGACACGGTCCCGGTCGACCATTTTCAGATGTTAGCATCCATGCAAATTCATCATCTTAGAGGAGGCGGGACATTGTCCTTGAGATCCCGCTGGAAAGTAGGACATCCGGTACCTACATCCGCGATGAGCCAATCAGAAACTGGGAATTCAAGTTGACTTCCTTTTCAATCAAACTCTCTCACACATACTACTATACTCGCACACATCGCATATTATTCGCTCATACATTCACTATCATGTTGTTCCATCCATAATAGCGTGTAAGAGAGTATGATAGTATGTGTGTGTGTGACTATAGTAGTGTATGTGAGAGAGTATGATAGTAAGTGTGTGTGACGATAGTAGTATATGTGAGAGAGTATGATAGTAAGTGTGTGTGACTATAGTAGTATATGTGAGAGAGTATGATAGTAATTGTGTGTGACTATAGTAGTATATGTGAGAGAGTATGATAGTAATTGTGTGTGACTATAGTAGTATATGTGAGAGAGTATGATAGTAAGTGTGTGTAACTATAGTAGTAAGTGTGTGTGACTATAGTAGTGTATGTGAGAGAGTATGATAGTAAGTGTGTGTGTGTGTAACTATAGTAGTAAGTGTGTGTGACTATAGTAGTGTATGTGAGAGAGTATGATAGTAAGTGTGTGTGACTATAGTAGTGTATGTGAGAGAGTATGATAGTAATTGTGTGTGACTATAGTAGTATATGTGAGAGAGTATGATAGTAAGTGTGTGTAACTATAGTAGTAAGTGTGTGTGACTATAGTAGTGTATGTGAGAGAGTATGATAGTAAGTGTGTGTGTGTGTGTAACTATAGTAGTAAGTGTGTGTGACTATAGTAGTGTATGTGAGAGAGTATGATAGTATGTGTGCGTGACTATACTAGTGTTTGTAAGAGAGTATGATGTAACATGTGAGAGCAACTATGAATTATTTCCTAAACGGCCCCTCATATAAACACATAAATACACATGTTAATGTGTTGCCCTGTTTAAACACACACACACACACACACACACACACACACACACACACACACACACACACACATAAATTGACTCACAAAGTCCCACACCTCTATACATGTACTTTTTATGTCCTTTCTTGCCTATTAAGCCTCCTACCACAGGCAGGCGTAGTAGGAATTGGAATGGACATACAATCACTGCTTGTCAACCTCCTACAGCCACAGCCACACACACACACACACACCCACACACACACACACACACACACACACACACACACACACACACACACACACACACACACACACACACACATTGGATAGGTCCCAGCGCCCGCCATCTGCGTGTGTTTGTATGTTGGCCTATTGTACCAGGGAATGTGTTATATTAATGTGTGAAAGTGAATGAATGGGTGTTGAAATGAGTCTTTTGATATTTGGAATGTACAGAAGGTCAGGCTGTTACACGCTGTCAGGGCCAACGTTGTTTCTTTAAAGAAAGTTGGGACTGAAGTTTGTACTGAAAATGCAACTTGGACTTAAATCACTGAAGCTTTGAAAAGCCAAAACATTTTTTTCTGTTTTGTTTTGTTTTTTCAAAGTTCTTATTGATGTGAACTTGAACATGGCTTGGTTCAGAAAAGACACTTGAATGGAAAAAATTGGCAAAGCCAGGGTGACATATTCCTGTGTTGCGGATTTGAAAGCTTTCAATAGTCAGGTATTTATAATGAAAAAAGTATTAAAAGCTGTAGACATTTTGAAATCGCTCAAGATTTGTGAAAATAGTGAGTGACTTCTGGATACACTGATATTAAAAAAACACATTGTGATGAATTGATGTGAATTTCAAAGGCATTCAGAGTTAAACGCAGTATCACCTGAATTAAACTTTAAACCTGTTGCTGAAACCGTAGGTAACAGTAAGGTGGTACAGTCTGGTAATGAATGCAGTACCTGTGTCTCAAATAAATTAGTTTCCTTTTGAGTTTTGTGTCTTACAGTTTCAGTAAGGAAGTAAATGTTTTATGAAAAATGGTGACAAATATATTGTTGATGTTATGTAAACATAGCTCTGTGACTACAACATATTGTTATTTACAATGAAATGAGGGGAGATGTACACTTGTCTGAACAAAGATGGGCTTCATTGCATGCAGCAAATCAGTGTGTCTTTAGCTGCTGTCAGGCTTAAACTATTTTATCAAAATAAACAAAATCACTTAGTTGACTGAAGATCTGAACATCCAAATCTAGAGGCTGCAATCACAAGCTCATGTTTGAGAGTTTTAAGTCTTGTGCAATACATCCAGATTTCTGCAGATAAAACAAGAGCACAGGTGCAGGTTCTAATGATTTCTTAAGTCAAAGCTCTGCAAGTGTAAACTCATGCAGCCTCACCCACAACAGGAAGCAGCTTTGTGTATCATGCTCTATGAGCTATTTCCTTACTTGCAAAGGGTTGCAACTTAAACACTTAAAAATAGTAGTACATGAGCAGTGCTTTTTCCAAAGATGTGCCATGTACTGAGCTATGTGGGCTAGCTTTCAGTATGGTGGTATTAAAGGACTCCATAACAGTTAGAAAATATTAATACAGCTGCCAACTTTGTGTCATCAGAGCAGCACTTTACTGTGACAGAAATGATTTATCATGGAGTGAGAGTTTCCAACAGCTACTAAAATGCATACGTTTCTGTGCCAAAATATGCCAATAAAATCATACAATCTAAAAATGATGAATATCTCTATTTTAATTTACTATTTTTAATTCAGTTCATTTTTGGTATTTGATATTTAATTTAGAAAATTAATTCAGATGAATGCATTATTATTTCAGGTCAAAACTGCGTTCTTTGCCTTGTATCCACATTTGACTTGGATGACAGATCTATACTACTCTATACTACTTGTAAATTCTGTTCAAAGAAAATTCTATGTGTGAGAGACTAGGTAAATACCTCAAATATATTTAAAGAATTTGTTTGGCTGCATTCACACCAAATCCAACAGTGCAGCACCTTCCTGCAAGATTCTGCGGAGGTGTGGATGTGTTCATTCATGCTTTAGAACATAACCAACATGAAACAGTCAGAAAATAATTCACTGCACAACAAAGTCAACAGGTCATGTGGGCGTCTTCAATCTGATCACCAGTTTATGTGATTGACCACCATGGGCGGATCTAGGAGTTGACAAGATCCAGGGTTAAGCCCGCAGCACCCATTTTTTTGGATGGTTCAGATGTACAGAATTACATTTTACTGCATTGTCCTACTACTGCAAACATTAATAGTAGTAGTAGTAGTTGTAGTAGTGACTTATTTCAGTCCTTATTAACCATTTTTTAACATGAATTTTGTCAAAAAGAATGCACAGATAAATAAATAACAATTAGGAACAAATCAAAATCAAAACAAAAAATACTATGCTACATTTCACTTAGTAACACTGCCTCAACTGAAATGTCTTCAGAAGTTTGACTCTTTATTACAATTGTCATAAACTCACTTAGATTCAATCAGCAGCTGGTTCAAGTCACTGTTCCGAAATAATTACCTTTACCAGATTTTTTTTACTTAAACTTAAAAAAAAGAAAAGGATTTGGGGCTTTTGAGAAAACATTTGAGGCTGCAGCTCCAAAAGCCACCCCTAGCTCCGCCCCTGTTGGCCACTGCAGTATGACATTGGATGGCGTTTTGAAAAAGTTAATTCTGGTTCAATTTCTTGCCAGAAGGCTGCTATGGTTTTTTGCTGCACCCAATTCGGTCCTCATTCCCACAACCTAAACAGACAACCCACATTCAAATGAATGAGAGGAATGCCGTTTTTCTCACATTGCTGGATTTGGTGTGAATGCAGCCTTAAGAATAAGTCTGTTTGCATGTGTGGTTCTTCAAGAAGGCTCAGTATTTCCTCATTTGACATGTTTTGTTTACATTTTTGGTTATAATCTTTTTTCCAAGTACTATTTGCAAGAAACACTACCTTGCACTTGACCTGTACCTACAAACTATTGTTGCATATGTTTAACAAAATGGGACAAGAATAGGAGCTTTGATAAGCTCTTCAGGGCACTTGTGTTGTTTAAAGTATGAAGAAATTACTAGGTTAAGGCCAAAAGCCTGAAATTATCATTTTAATATATTTTTTTCTCTGCTTTTATGTTCTTTATATGAGAGTGGACTTTGCCCTTTGAAGTTGTGTTGTCAAAGCATTTCTTTGAATGCATTTCTTGCAGTATACATTTATTTTACATGTTTCAATCATACAGCAGATAAAGCCGAACATCAAAAGGCATCTTACCTTTTTAAAATGTTCTTTAGGGTCAGACATATTCTTTGAAAGAAGCTATACCAGAAGCATTGCGGTGCACTCTTTACTTTTTTCCCACTGAAAGACAAATATGCAGCGGACGAATATAGTATTAACCCGAACACATGCTGCATAAAGGAATAAAGGTCCTTGTAAACCTCTCTTTGACCCACTCTTGGGCTTCATTTATTTCTACAGGGAAGATGGAACAGGTTTCATATGCCTATCTTTCATGGCCATGTGTTTAAATGCGATTTCACACATAAAAATCCATACATTTGGTTCAGACAGAACATAATGTGCGGAGCAAGAAAAATTGACATTAAGGTGCAAATGCCTTTCATGCAGGAAAATGATTTTGATAATTTAATACTTTGCAGAAGACATATAAGCTTTTCAATGCCAGCCTTCCTCTTAGAAGAATTTGACCTGGGTGGTTGAATTAAGATGAAAATAGGGCAGACATATTATGTAAAAGTAATGAGGGACATATACTTTATGTCTTATTGTGTCTATTTTTTTGTCTTATGTTATCAGCTTTTTTTAAAATTCTTGTGTTGCTAGCAGTGGCTTTTGCGGTAAAGATGCAGTTGTATTTCATTTCCCTGTTAGTTCTCTAATATGTCAAGCGAATTTGAAATGACCTTTATCCCTGAGTTCATTTCACCTCACAAGTTTGTGGAGTGGATGACACGAGCACCAGCTATCATCCTGCAAATGGCACACATGCAACAACTTGTCACCGCACTCAACACTTTGTGATAAATCTCAGTGAGGCCACAGGGCTGCACACACTGATGGCCCGCCCACACTGGTGTCAGAATGTCATCAGGCTTAGCGATGTATTAGCACATCCCAATCAGCTGTCATGAAAGTGTTATGGTTGTTGTTGATTGGTGTAGTTTCTGTTATCCACTGCTCTTTTTCTCATGCTGAGACATTGTGCTGCAAAATACATTTAACTTGGTATGTTCAAGTTACATTTACAATGTTACATTTCATGTTTGAGCAATAAGCAGTTTAAATTAGAAGAATGTTTGATGAACAGCTTTACACTTTTTCCAGTGCTGAGCCTCATTCCTGTGTTTTTGTTTTTTCCATCAATAATGACTTTTTAATTTTTATCAAATTGTATTAAAACATTTATATTAATATGGAAAGGTGGAGGTTCATTTTGATAATGAAAAATCCATGAAGTAATTAAAAATCAGCAGTTTATAGTTTCTATAACATCAGTACTTCAGTTCTTTTTGGGCTCCTGCTTGTATTCCTTTTGATTTCATTCATCGTCTCTCACTACCCAAAACATGACAGGTAGACAGTCCAACCTCTATGTTCAAGGCTATGTGGGCGCATAATGCACAAATAATGCAGTAAGCAGGCACAAATATAGACACAAGTACAATATTAATGCAGACAGACAAACAGATGGACACTGTCTCCCATTCTTTCTCTCTCATTCAAACACAACAGCACATTCACACACATCCACACACACTCACACACACACACACACACACACACACACACACACACACACACACACACACACACACACACACACACACACACACACACACACACACACACACAGAGAGAGAGAGAGAGAGAGACACACATACACAGAGAGAGAGACACATACACACACAAGAAAAGGGGAAAAGGGCTTATTTGAGGTTATTATGGGATATTAGTTTGGCTTGGAAAAATGACAGGGGTTTGCACGGATGCTGCCGTTGCATAGCAACTGAGGTAATTTTCAAGTAGCTAGCACTGCTTCATTTTAGGTGATAGAATTTTTTTTTTATAAAACAGGAGGAGTTGAGATATTTTTGTCTGCAAGCGTGGAGAGAAAGAAATGGGGAAGAAAAAATAAAGAATATAGAAAATTTAACAATTGTATGTTTGTTAAAATATACAGTAGTTTCACTTGCACTTAAATTGATAATACTTAAATTACACATTAGTTAAGTGAGACAAAAAAACACTATATGAAAATACAATACAGGATCATTATTGTAGATTAAATGAATCATTTGTTAGTCTAACTGATGAAACATTCAAAATGTATTTTACCATTCATAACATCCCATTTTAAAGCATGACGCATTGTCACCAATCACAAAACAAACAAAAAAATGCTTCTCTTTGCTGGTGTGCCTTAAATCTACCACAGTAGCTAAACATTTTAGAGAAAATTATAATATAGTTTATAACAATGATATCCTAAATCTTGCTGAGCAAATCTTGCACTGCATTTAACATTGTAGTGGTTTAAAACAAGAAAACAATAGGAATCAGTGTCCCAAATGTCACCATGAGCTCTTGGATGGAAGGAGGAAGAGAGATACGGAATAAGAGAAAGGATTGAGATATATAGAAGCAAAATGAGTCTAAGGAGAGAGAGAGAGAGCCACTGTAAAACATGGTGCTGTAGTGGCAGATAAGTGGTTTTCTGGTGGGGCAGATTAAAAGACTACAATTTCCCGATGAATATATTAACATTTCATGAGGCAAATCGGGGACTGGCAATCTCTCCCCTTGCATAAATAATGAGCTGGTTTAATATGACTGCCTGGTTGGGAGTCTCCCCTGACATGTGTGAAATTGAATGGGATGTTATGTGTGTGTGTGTGTGTGTGTGTGTGTGTGTGTGTGTGTGTGTGTGTGTGTGTGTGTGTGTGTGTTTTGTGTTTGCAAGATGTGTGAAAATGGAAGTAACAATGTGCGTTCAGTGGAGGGGGCATATGGGGTGTGTGTGTGTGTGTGTGTGTGCTGGGGTATTGGCTAACGTGTGTGTCTGCATTTAGATGTGTGTTTAGTATTGGCTGTTGGTGTGTGGGTGCGTAGGCAGGATGCTAATGACTGAGTCATTGGCAATGCACCAGGACATTACACACATACACATACACATACACAGGGATGCACAGGCACCTTGTTGATACATGCAATTAAAAGCTTTTTAGCTGCAAATTGGACTGTACAAATCTCTCCAGAATGTATTTGCATGAATGTTTAAAGGAGCACACTAGCAATAACATTTAGTCTTTTTCATGTCCAGTGGTACAACCCATAAAGCTAAGGCCACCACTTGTTATACACATTTAACCCAATGATTTATGACCTAGTGGAGTCACATGTTTAACCTTTCGTGCATTCTCTATTCATTATTTATTTAGACCTCCTTCGATTAGAATGACATAATGATCAAGGATATGTTTATGAAAAACAAACACCAGTCTAAATCAGTCTCTTACTTATACACAGGAAGTTGCAACTTAAACTTACAAACACAATGTTGTTTCCTAAGCAGCAGTATTTCCAGAGAAACTGGACTCACCCATAATGGCTGAACGTCTTCACCCCCTCCACCCTGATACAGAATGCATTGTATAATTAAATTTGCCTTATGAAAAAAGATAAGTCATCCGAGGAGGTCAAAGGACTTCTGTGCTGTCTCATAGTGCATCTGGTGGTCATGTGCTGAAAAAGTTAGGAGGCATTGGTTTAAAACTAGCCTCTACCAACTGGAAATACAATTGATACTGTTATGTGTACAGTCCTTGCTTTGAAAATGTTCCCTGGAAGCAGCTCTAATAATCAACAAGCCCTCCAAATTAAACAACAAAATACGTTTTTTTGTAAGGGCCCTTTAGTACGATATGCAAATTCTATTTTAATAATGCTAAAGGACTTGTTCTCCTTAACCTTTGAACCAATCCAAACCAAAATTCTACTTATAATACAGAATAAATGTTATTGTAAAAACACAGCCACTGAAAACCATCATGTTACAAATATATGTTTTTAACTGGACCCATTAAAGGAAGACTGTCGGTTCAAGGATAGTAACAACACAATGTTAGGGTTACATAAAAGTAGTGCAAACACCACAATGTGTTAAAGTAGGTGGTATTGCTGGATGGAAATGGGAGAAAAAAATAAAAGCCTGGTTTCTGTATTCATGGGCTGGATAGGAAGAGCAGGTTTCATGAGGGTTTTCACTTAATCTGTTTACATCTGGCACATATGCTGTAGTTCAAAAGGTGAAACTATGTTAAATTGGATCCAAACATTTTTCTTAGTGGGAAATGAAAGGGAATGGTTTTTGAAAAGGTAAAAATTGTTATTGAAGAGGAAACTGCTTCAGTTTGTCCATTTATACGAACTAACTTGTGCTTCCTCATAATATTCTAAGATAAAGGCGTAATTCAGTAGAAAATAAGACAACATTTCAGTCCTTGTGAAACTTTTAAGTGCAGTTAAAGCATTTAATATTAATTCATTTATTTTTATTATGATGAAGAGCCCAAGATAACATACCAATGGATGTGGGTGAAAAGCTAATATGACTTGTGCCAAACGACTGATCATTCAACATGCTTTTCAATAAAGTAAAAAAGAAAAGTCTATTGAGAGCTTAAGATTTAAGTTAGATTTCAGTTTGTATTGATTTTATCACTATGCGTTTAGTTTGTGGGTGTGGTCTGTTCATATGAAGCGCTCAAATCTGAGCAAACTATACTTCTGATGTTGTTATTTCAAAAAATCTCCTTCCATGTCAATGTCTTTATATCCCTATGTCACCATCTCCTCTTCTTTTTCCCTTTTCCTTTCTCTCTTTCTTACATATCTCTGCCATCCCTCTGTCTTGCTTTCTACTATACAATGATGAAAGACCCCCACTAAGAAAGTTCAGAGAGAACAGGGAATGGAGAGAAAGAGAAATGGGTGTCTATGGATGGGGAAAGATCACAGGCTTTTCTGCTGAAATGTGTAGCCTCTGAGGTGGCCTCTGAGGTGACAAGACATCGGCAGCAAAGTTGTGATAGTTTGAGTGGAACCATGCTGATTATTTAAATCAGCCATTGCAAAACCTGGAGAACACGCCAGCTAAGTGTGAAAGTACTGGGTTTAAATTGATTTTAAAGCGTGAAAATACAAACATGGTGTGAACTGCGTAGCTTCCAGTCCGCTGGCTCTGTTTAGAATGGACTTTATTGGCACAGGTACAACCCAAAAATCCATGGCAAGCCAATCAACATTTCACAATAAAGTATCGACAAGTTGCCAACCATGGTCATTTTGTGGGTTTGTGCATTTTACAATATTGCACCACAAAGATATGTTTACAACACTGAACCAAATCTTGTTAGATGTCAAAGAACTATTGAGAAAACATCCTGGACATCAACTTTAGGGCTTTTGTTTTAAGATAAAAGAGACATATAAGCAGAAGAAGAGGGTCCAGTGCAAGAAACAAACCAGAGCAAAGTAATGAGGAGAGCTGAGGGACACAATCAAAGACAGAGAAAAGTTAATGAGAAGGGAGGTAAGCTTTGCAAAAAATAGCATACAAGTGAAATCAATGTAATTGTACACTTGCGATGGTAATGATGGGGTCTTTCTCATCTTGAGAAGAGTTGATGAAACATAGCAGGGCCCTTTCAAGAGCAGTGCATGGTGCCTGGCATTAGCCATGCTATAAGCAGCCATCTCTTATTCCCTTTACTCACTGTGCTACTTCAGACCATAGCTCCCAGAGTCTATTAAAGCTCTGCATTTTGACGCCGGCTTCCCTAGAGCATGGTAGATTAGTGAGAGAGGGTCAAGCAAAGTTCACAGATAAAGGCCAGTTTGGAGGGAGTGGGGGGTAGACAGGGAGGAAGAGGGAGGGAAAGAGACAGAGAGAGCTGGAGCAAAAGAGGGAGAAAAAAGTTGGGAACCAGAGAACGAGATCTTTCACCTTACTTCAACATGATGAAATATCCCAAGACATCAGTAACTCATCCAGCATAAAGGTTAGGCTATTATTAGGTTGTGTGTGCATGTGTGTGAGAGAGTTAACACACATCAGTATGCATGTGTGAATTGTGTGAAGTTTTTACCTTGACAGTCAAGTCAAAATTAATTATGTCATGTTTAAAAACAACAATTGACCAAAGTGTGGTGCAAAAGCCATGAAACAACATAATAAAAACACGAAGACCAGTGTAACAGACAAAAAGATAAAGAAAGACGACTTTAATACTGAGTTGAAAACGAAGGAATAAATTATAAGGCAGGATTTGCCAGCCTAACATGCACTGGCAACTTGTTCCAGAGTTTGGGGGCTACAACAGCAAAGATCTCCCCTGTGCTTCCACCTTGATCTTGTGATAGCAACTGATCAGCGGTCCAGGGTGGCCTTGATTAGGTTTGTGGTTGTGAAAGATCAGGGAGATAGGTTGGAGCTAACTCATTTAATGATTTGTAGACAAACAATAAACTCTAAAAATCAATCCTAAAATGTGCAGGGAATAAGTAAAGAAAGGCCAGTACAAGGGAAATCCTCGGTTGTTTGCGTGTTGCTGTTAAAAGACAAGCTGCAGCATTTTGGACCAGCTCCAAGGGTGAGAGGAAGGCCTAGCTGACACCAACATAAAGGTCATTACAGTCTGGAGTCAGGACAAAATAAATGCATGTATAATCCTTTCAAAAGTCATTAAATGATTTAAAAAAAGACTTGACCTTAGATAGGACCTTAGCTGTGTAGCAGCATAGAAATAGGGTTGTCTTGTGTTGCTGCAGTTGATTGGGCACAGCTGACCACTAGGGCGGCAGTATATAAGTACAGCCTCCCTTGTGCTCCCACTGACATGTCACTTCTGGGTCTTAGGTGTTTGCCCGTGCAGGTAATGCCATGCGCTGCTGCTGCTTCAATTCACCTATCGCTCGGTGTCTCCCACATATTGATAGCGGCTCCCTGACGCCCGCAAATGAGACGTAATCTCCCGGAATCTGGAGTAAACGAGCAAGAGCGCGCACTAGAGAGTGACTGTGTGTATGTGTTTATGTGACTATAAATGCAGCGCGTGTGAGAGCAAAGCGTCCTTATAGCTCTGTGTTACCGCTTATTAGCGCGATTGCGCTATTCACAGGTTCAGGAGCGCGGACAGATAGACTGCAGGAAATGGCCGTGAATTTGTTTCACACCGACAGTTCTCTCCGGAGTTTTGTGGTTATAGTTAGTTGTAACAGCTAACTTGGTTAGCATCACCAGGTTGCCGGTGTAGACTGTGGTAGATCCAGCCCTCGCAACCTCCCCGGCTCCGTCCTCTTGCTCCTCCTGATGCCCATATAAGTAGCATCCGTAGCATCCATGTTTTTATTTTTCCCGGCATGCACCTGAAATTTTCAAGATGGCGCTGCTCAGATCCGAAACTATTGGCCTCTGAGCAGCAGTCCACAAAACATTTTCCATTTTGTCCATTTCTTATATACAGTATATGCTTTGTACACTATGTTGTCCCCTGCTTTGTCGGACTTCGTCTCCTGCAGTGATTTATTTATTGCTGCCTTTTTTGTGGCTCTGTGCTGCTTGGTGGCCTGATGAGTTAATCCCTTTATTTTTGGATAATTTGTATTTTTTAAAATTTATTTGGGGATTTGCCCATTTAGTTTCAATAGCTTTTGATTTATTTCTGATATTTTTTTGTTTAGGCAATTGTGTTTAGCTTTTTATGTAGTGAACTGTCAATTGCTTTAAATTGTATATTTTGTTGTACATTTTGGGTTAATTATTTCCGTTGTAACTTCCTTTTTAAAAAAAAAAATCCTTCTCAGTTGCTGCAGGCTGGTGGTGGTGCTGGTGACGTGGGTGGTGGTGTCCTTCCTGTGTGCTGTGCTTACTTGGGTTTTGGTGATATCACAAAGTGTGTGACTGCCATGTGTGTCTGGGTGAACCCTTTTTCTTTTATTTATTTTTTGTTGAGTCCCCATTGGGTGCAATTCCCAAGGTGGCTTTGTCGAGCAACAAAATTCACACTGAGAGCCTCCGCTCGCCACAACCGGAAGAAGCTAGATTTGATTACTAAGTTGATCTCTTAGTCCAATTTAAAATCACTGTCCATCATCAAACCTAGATTTTGTTTTTTTACAGTGGGTTTTAAATTTGGGTTAGGGTTAAAAGAAAGGAATATCTGTACACCTGAGTAGTGGCAGGTGTGTAGGAGACTGACCGCACTGACTTGATGGTGTGAGAGACCGAAACATGGTTACTTATTAAAAGAAACATAAGTGAGCGAGACAGTATTCAGGAAGGGCATATGAGAGGCAACACATGCACCCCTGAGCCCAAAAATCACTCTCATTTTTCATTAAAGCTTAAAAAATGTAAGGCTCTCCAAGCGTTGATATCCTTGACAGTCTGTCCAACAGTGGTTTTTAAAAGAGTTTGCATCTTTCTTTTTCAAAGGCGGATAAATTTGAGTGTTGTCTCCATAACAGTGGAACGAAAAGCCATATTTTCTGATAATGGACCCCAAGTGATGCAAGTAGAGGGAAAATAGGATTGGCCTGAGAATAGAACCCTGAGGGACTCCGCAAGGGACGTGCTTTTTAAAGGTGCTGAGGAGGATACAGAGGCTACCTTTTAATGCCAACACAATGCTCCAAGTGAGAGATGAGGGTACTATAGTTTACTGAGTTTAATGTACCTGTGAGATCGTAAAGCATAAGAATGGTGTAATCCCTGGAGTCAGAAGCTTATAAAAGATTGTTTAAAAGTGTTAAAAGTGCTGTGAAGGGCTCTAAAACCAGACTGGAACAACTCAAGAATGCCATGTATGTCTAAAAAAGATTGCAATTGTGTGAGTGCAGAGATAGGAAGTTATAACCCTGTACAATCCAGAGGGACGCAGATTGGCTCTGACCTTCTGTGATGAAGTATGAATGCTATGCCCCCTGAGAAGTGTGGAAACATGCAGAAAAAAGCTCAAAGTAGAACATGACCTTGACAGTTCATTAATTGTCTTCATCTGAATGGTCATGTGCAGTTCCACAGTCTGTGTAGTGTGTCATTTTCACTGTTTCTGTGTTACCTTTCATAACATTACACTGGTGCAATATTTTAATAGGGTAGATAACTTTTAGTAGTCAAATAGCATTAATTTAAAACAAACTGAAAATGAAGTAATATGTTGGCTTGCTGTCAACCAGGCTTGTCAGTGCCCCAAAATATAAAACGTGAAAATCTGTCCCCCTTCCCCAATATTTGTAATTGAACATGTACATCACCAGATCCCTCCAGAAACTAAGAGAAATATTAATATAATAATATTGTTAAATCAACTCAAAAACACACATGATGTGTAGCGCCCACTGAAGTTCTGCTTCTTGTTTATGTACATGTCAGCCAGCAATAGTGAATACAACAACTGTGCTTGCAGCTTGCAAATGCTTGCCTATGTTTTGCTCTCTATGATGATCACAATATGAACGTATCTTTTATACATAAGTTGATCACTTGCATGTCAACACAAGACAAGCACAGTCTGTTTAAATCACAACATCACTGATGCACATGTTCGATATAAACCAGTGTGTTACTGGTCTTGATTAACAGACTAGAGAGAACACTACAGAGTGAGGCAAGTGTTAGAGAGAGGGCATGATTTACAAATCAGACTCAAAACCACTACAGTCAAGTTTTATAGGATTCTTACAAAGGTTGTTTCAAGTAGATGACTCTTATAAACCCATCTTTAAGTAAGTGGTTATCATACAGTACATTATAAGAAGAAATCCTTTTTTAGACATTAGCATGTACTAAAAATATACTTGGAATGAGTCTGTTGCTTTAATTCATGCATCAATAAAACTAAAACCTGAATACATAATCCTTAGCCTGTCTGTCACTGGTTTCCCAAATTATTATTATTAGAATGTGATTCTGTTTGACACATTTTTATCAGAAAATATAGATCCAATTTTTGCTCAAATGGGTATCCACTTTTATTTTGTGGAATAGGCTATGTGCTCCTGAGGGTACCAACATGTTTATGTGCATGTCATCAGGAAGGACAATAACCCCCTTACAGCTATACCGAACAAACCCCAAAAGATATATAGCACTGAGAAATGGGAGGCACAAAATGCACAATCTAAGATATGCCTTGTCAAGTATGGTAATAAACTACAACAGAAGGAGCCTGGGTGACGGATGAAGAAATCAATCGACACAGCAGGTACAGCGACGTGTAGCAAGCTGTTCAGTTGGATCAATGTACTGCTCCTGGACTCTCCCTCCTGGACAGAGAGGTGACGTCTCTGTTTTATGCTGATGACCTTGCCCTGCTGTCTCTAACTGAACAAGTATTACAGCAACAGCTGGATATTGCAGAAAAGTACCGTCAGAACTGGGCCCTGGCAGTAAAGAAAACTCATGTCATGATTTTTCAAAAAATGCCCCAGATGTCAGGGGAACAAATATCAGTTCCCCATAATTAATTATATCATTGAGCATAGTATGAGTTATACTTACCTTGGTATAAACATAACAGCATTAGAGAGTTTCAACATGGCAGTGAATGAACTAAAAGAAAAAGCTTGAAGAGGTCTGAATACAATTAAGAAAAATAAATTGTGATTTCCAAATTGCATTTAAAATCTGGTTTAAAATATTTGATTAATTTCATTCTGCCCATTACGCTATATGGTAGTGAAGGGTAAGGGCAAAGCATCCAACATAATCTTTACATATAACATTCTGCAGATGCATTTCACATACATATAGAAACACACCGTCAAATGTATGAAGACCAGAACTAGGCAGATACCCACTGAATATTAACAGTTAAGAAAAAAAGCTCATTTAAAAATAATTCACCTTAAATCCAGCTCACTAAAGACACCCTCCATTCCAAAACCCTCCAAACCCAAAAGTTGAGCCCAAAAAAGAGGAAACACTCCTGACCAGTATCACACTAACACTGCTTTCCAAGCACCAATCAGAGTAAACCAAATTGTAAAGCAAATGTAAAGGACATTGGAAAGCAGAAACTAAAAGCTAAAGTAGATTTGAATGTTATATGGCTCTCTTTTTCTTTCTATTTTAGTTGGAGGAAATTAACCTAAATAGTAATATTACATTTATTTAAGAATCTTGTGGTTATATTTTTCATTGAAGTGATGCAAAATGTACAGAAAAGAGAAAAACTCCAATAACACTGAAATATACTTTTTAGGATGATACAAAGACAAAGCAGCCATAAGTGACAATCCTCCAACTGCTACTACTACCAGAATAATAAATACTATAATTATCATTACTGTAGTTTAATACAGACAAACCCAAATGCAACACAGGGTCAATTTCCCTAACCTGAGACATAATTTAGAAATCATTCTGATAAGCAGATAAGCACACCATGGTAACAACACCATTGTTTTCCATAAAGCGCCTGTCTCCTCTGATATACAGTGCACAAACACACAGATGCATTACACATTCACCCCACCTGCTTTAGCTCCCCCAACTTCTCTCTCTCTCTCTCTCTCTCTTTCTCTCTCTCGCTCTCTCTCCCTCACACTTACACACACACACACACACACACACACACACACACACACACACACACACACACACACACACACACACACACACACACACACACACACACACACACCCCCTTAATGCAGGTAGATCAAGAGGCACCCTGGGAATTCCTTTCTACACTAGATACCATGCTGACAGGAGTATTCATACACACGCACACACCCACAAACCTCTCTCCCCTTGCTTCAAGAACCGTGATTTTGTAGAACTGGCATGCACACTTCAACCCTCTGTGCAGGTTGATCACCATGGCTTACACACACACACACACACACACACACACACACACACACACACACACACACACACACACACACACACACACACACACACACACACACACACACACACACACACACACAGACAGCCACTTGTTTCACATAAAACAATAAAACATAATCAGAATTGTGATTTTTTTTAGGGGATCACTGACACAGCTGATTGTCTCCTACCCATGCTTTAATGCTGACCATGGTGTCCTATTTACAGTAAAATTCTGTGTGTATCCATCCTGCTGTTCGCTCATGATTTTGTTATGTTTGTGTTCTTTGCCTTATTGTCTTCTTTTCCTCCTAGCATTATCCTCCCCAACTGTCATCTGATGTTTGTGACTTTGTCTTCATAAACATGCAAACATAGAGGTAAAACATCTAAAGTAAAAAAAATCAGTGGGTAAAGTCACAGTCACTCTACTGTTAGTCTCAAGCTAGTGCACATAATGTCCCTAAGCTTTCCCTGTCTGCATTTAAGAATGGGTGTGTATCTGCCTTGTAGCTGTGCACAATGCTTGTGTGTGTCCATATGTGTGCATGATAGCCTGCATCTGTGTGTGTGTGTGTGTGTGTGTGTGTGCGTGCGTGCGTGCGTGCGTGCGTGCGTGCGTGCGTGCCTGCGTGCCTGCGTGCCTGCGTGTGTGTGTGTGTGTGTGTGTGTGAGACTGTATTCCCTGCACAGCTCCTGTCCGTTGTCAGTGTCAAAGCCGGTCCGTTGGGCCTTTCAGTGCACAGGTGGCGATAGACTGGCCCCTAATGAGTCCATATGGGACTGTCTGGGAGAGGTGTGTGCTTGTGCATGTGTCTGTCTGTGTCTGTGTGTGAGTGTGTCTTTGGCCATGAAAGTCAGTGTGCACTGTATTGATGTTCTCATTGTGCGCCTGTGTGTTTAAGAGGTTGAATCCTGCTGTAAGTGAGAAAGAACAAACCACCTTGGGTGTGTAGTTAAAAGGAAACTTCAACAGAAGGTGAACTCAGTGAACCTGCCAGCCACTCATGTAAATGGCCATGTTGTTTTAGAAGGTGTTTGTGTAATTTTAATTAGTGGATACACTTTGCTGCAGTGTATTCAAAAGCACACAGATTTGTATTCCCTCTCAACTGTCTACATACTCTTCTCACAGGAGTATACCATAGGCATACTTGCCTGAATATATGCCCTCCTTCTGTGTGCATATGCATCTTCAAGTCAGATCCCTTATCATTAAGCCATGTTACACTGAATGTGTGCATGCTGTTTGTGTGTTGATTCTCTGCCAGTGGCCCCAGGACACAATGTGTCAGTGTGCAGCTATATTCATGCTCATTCTGTTAATAAGGAGTGTTAAGAGAACACAGACTCAGACTTGGCATGTTTACAAGCAAACACAGACACACAAACACACCCTAAAAGAAAAATAAATAAATTAATCAACCTTTTACCTACGTACCTGCATGCTCATACAGACACACACGCACATTGCAATTTCTCTGCAATGTATTGTGCCACGAAAAGGATCAAAACATGGATTCTGTAACCAGTATTGTCTAATGGTCTAATGTCAGCATTGTGAAACTAAGATACCTTTTTTTTTTTTTTTTTTTTTTTTAAAGATAATGACTAATACTACCTCAAGTATCTTCATTTTATATGTGTTAACATTAGGCAAATGATGTTTCTGGTAATACAAAGAGAAAAAGAGGAAATGCAAATGAGCTGCTGATTATCCTTCAAATTAATTCATAAAATATTAAATGGTTAGACGCATTAAAATGGAAATTTTCACCTGTATTTTTTGTGTGCTTCTGTGTCTTTTAAAATATTTTTTTTACCCATTTTTAGATATAAAAAAATAAATATAGATAAAGTTTAATTTAATAACACAAAGAGCTGTATTATGTGAAGTAGAAGACAGTTTAGTTCCTGTATACATAAAGACAGCAGTTAGATCAGTTAAACTGAACTTCAGTCAACAAACAGATCTGTTATATGTCTCTCACAGTTGACAGTATACACCCTGCCAAAAACCTGAGTTGTGTGCGTGCATGTGTTCATATCTTTCGATTTATGTTCAAATGTGTTATCTCTGTATCTGTTGACACAACATAATGTGTGTGAGTCACTAAATTGAGTCAGTGGTTTGAAGCAGGTTTGACCTGTCTGTTACATGAAACCTGTTTCTCACCTTCAGGAGTAGAGAGATGCCTGCAGGAACAGTAATAAAGGAGGGCATGAAGACTGTGGAAGATCAAAACTTTCAAATGTCAGCTTTGATGATGGAGCACAGAGGATATTCATTACAACAGTTTGCCGTGCATTCATAAAGTGAAAACACATTTCATCTGAACCTTCTTCTACATTAGAGGTATAGTTCTTTAAAATGTGTTAGAATGATTAATTTAGAATAGTAAGAATGACTTAAAAAGGAATAAATCAGTTTGTGAAAAAAAAAATGTTATCAGTCAAGGATGTTTGATGCTCAGCAACATAATAATTACAGTTGCTATGGGGCATTCATAATTGTTGAGAGTTGCTTTAATGTTGTCAGAATATATTATATGCTTTTCCTGTAATTTTCTTGTTCAGTTTTTATTATTGTCTTTATATGCAGCAGAAGGACAGAAACATCCCTGACAAAACCAGTGTGTGGTCAGATTGCTTTAATTGATTACATTTTTCACAGATAATCTCCTCGTTCATCCATCAAAAATGTTACAGGTGGATCAAATTAAATTACAAAAAGAAGATTACAATTTGATACACTTGGTTGTCTGCAGAATAGAGCACACAGCCAGTTACTGTTGCATTGTGATTAGGCACTTACCTCATTGAAGACACATTGTATTAAAATCTAAATAGCTAATAGAAATGTAGAAGATTTTCTTCTGGCACTTTGATAAATTCAGTGAACAAAGAAGGAAATGAAATGACAAGATGGTAGTAAATAACAAAGATAATTAAATACAACAGTTTCATCTTGTCATTGTGTCTTTAATACAGTCAGGTCTGTACCACTTATTATGTCAGACATCACTTGCTAAGGACCAACGTGACTATATCGTAGTAACAATCCATCATAACATTTGAATACAACAGCCCCCCCCCTACCCCCCCCCCCCCCCACACACACACACACACCGCAGATGTAGGCCTTTCACAAATATAATTGGGAAGAATCGGAAGACAGCAGAAGGAGATGTGTGAAAAAAAAGATTCATTTTAAATACTTCCTCTTATTAAGTGTGAAAAACATCCTCCCTGTCTAACATTTCAAGTAATAAAACAATCTCCTCTCACGCATCTCAGTAGGAGGAATGAGTTAAGGAAATTTGGTATATTACAAGCAGATGGAGTGAGATGGATAAGAATATGATCAGGATTTAATACAGCACTTGACCACCTACTGAGAATAGAGCCACATAAAACACAGCTTAATGTGAAAGACGTGACTTATGAAAGGGAAGAAAATTGATGCCTTATTAGTATCATGTTCAACAGTCAATTCACCATTGATTTGATTCATAAACATCACTGTGCCAAAGTTAACTCCCCAGGATGCTAGTTATTCCTATAAACCAAGACAAAATGTGACTTTATGAATAACACATTAAGAAGACACGACAAATGTCACTGTTCACAAAACTGAGATTCCAAAATTTTATGAAAAAATAAATTGCAAATTTAACAATGTGTATTGTCTCCAGTGATGACATGGAAAATAGCCATAGTTACAACTGGTAAATGGCATTAAACCACATTAAGACTGTTGCATTTAGGATTAAAGTGGTTTGACATAATGAAAAGGTAAACAATATAATTAACTTTTTGGTTTGAATATGCAGCAAACATTGTGAAACACATAACAGTCAGGAGGGATTCTAGTTTGCTTCTGTTGGAGTTACACCCTCAAAAAACACAATGTGGTTTGAGTCCTGCCAAGTGCTCACCATTAGAAGCCTTGTTGCCCTGTCACTGTATTCCTTAGCTTGAGAAACTGTACTTGAGGGTTCCTATAGACATAGAAACTGTTATACTGACACAAACATCCCGGTACTGGTACACACAAATGTGAGACACACACAGACACACATACACATACATACCACCCTAAACACATTTCCTGGACACTTATCCTAACCCTAACCGTAACCACTACTTGCCCAAACCTAACCCTTCCCTTAACCTTAACCACTGACCCACAAATCAACATTTTACCAATTGTGGGCATAGCTTTTGTTCACAATTGCATGAGCCATCCCCAATTAACTGGTCTTAAGTGTGAAATGACACACACACACACACACACACACACACACACACACACACACACACACACACACACACACACACACACACACACACACACACACACACACACACACACACACACACACACACACACACACACACACACACACAGCTTTACCATTAAGCAATAATGATTATGCAAAATGTATACAGAACAAGAGACAACATTGATTTCACAACAAAAGACCAATATGGAACAATAAAATCTGATTTCTGATCACTGATTTCAAGTGGATTTGTAATATATAAACAGTTCAGTTTTAACTTGTAAAAAACTACTTATCAAGAAGCACCAAAAGTGAGAACTTTTCCCCTCCAACATGTCTTTCACTTGAAACAGGCCATAGCTTACATGTTAGACACACATATGTTGCACACAGTAATGCCTGTCCATCCTAGCTTAGAGAATAGAGTTATCTATTCCTCCACAGCCTTACTAGAGCATTTTGTTTCATTTGTGCATGTTCAGCTACAGGACCATTGAACTCTCCCTTTAGTTTCTCAACTATGACATTGTTGACATCCTCACACATTGATTACTGTTTACCATATCCCATACATAAGACCCAGAGGGTACAGGTCATAATATTGATTAACTGCAGATCTGTCAAAAAGAAAAGGAAAAAAAAGTGTAATTTATATTTATCAAAAACATTCATATATTCATATACCACATACAGTATGATGCTCATGCTTTTAAGTTCTAATATATATTGTAGAAAAAACGTGTTCTGTTTACCTGATGTTTTATGTTTTGTGAATAATTTGGTCATTTAACCAACCAATGTAAACAATGTGAGGGTATAACAGACAGCATCAAAAATGTTGATTGTATTATTATTATTAGTATTATTAGTATTATTAGTATTAATAATTTCCATCATTATCAACTTGTTTAATTGAATGTACGTAATACTTTCTAAAAGGCCTACACGCTATTTTTATTTTTTTTCCGGTTAGCTAGTGTTGTCATTGCTAACCAGCACATGGTTATTAGCACAAAAGGTTTGAGCTTTTATCTTTACATTTTTCATCTTAGTTGAGAAGCTACTCTACAGTGAACAATCAGATCATCTATAAATCTAAATCCTGCTTTGCAGAGAAATAACATTTTTTTCACACACAAAATCCTATCTTATAAACATGTTGCCTTTCGACTAGTGTCCAGTGATAGACACTTCAACATTATCCCTCTACCAAGTCAATGCAACTTTTTATCACCCATTTTTCACACAGAGTAGCAATTCAAAGTGCTTTACAAAGATTAAATGATTTATAAGAACAATGAATAAAAAAACAGTGGTGTAGATAGAAAACACAATTTAAAATGAGCTTCATATTTTTTTTAAGAACTCAAGTAACTCAACTTAATTAAAAGCATACTTTTGAACAGTGTGATTTTGAGCCCTGATTCAAACATTTTGAGGATTAGGTTACTTTAAGATTGACAAGGAGTCTGTTTTAGAGATGCACAGCATAGTGACTGAAGGTTGCTTCACAAAGTTTAACCCTGGCACTGGGTACTACCACTTGACCTGAGAGGCCTGGCAGGAGTGTACTCCTTAAATATGTCTGTAATATTTATTTGGTTCCACTCCATTATCGATTTATAAACAAGCAGCCTTGCCTTATATTCAATTCTGTGGCTGACAGGAAGCCAATGTAGTGACTTGAGTATCAGAGTGATGTGGTCTGACCTTTTGGTCCCTGTAAGAACTCTGGCAGCTGCATTCTGAATAAACTGAAGCTCTTTGATGGTCTTTTTGAGGAGCCCTGTCAAAAGACCATTGCAGTAGTCAATCTTGCTAAAAATAAAAGTGTGAATGAGTTTTTCCAGGTTAGCTTTTGACATGAAGTCTTTGAGTTTGGCTGTATTAGTAAGATGATAAAAAAACCCTGTTTTATGACTGCTTTTATGTGGCTACTTAGACTTAGAGGATACTAAAAAACAGTCCGCCTCACTCACGCCATTCCACAAATAGATGCCATTTACTTTAAGAGGTGCAAACCTGAGTACTTTCATCATCTGCTTGCAGAATTCTCCAATTTTGTTGCACTTTTTTTGACTGTAATTGACAGTTGGCATTGTCTGCCAACTGGGAACAAGTCCAACCACTGATAATGCTGTATATAATGTTGAAATTACTTCAATTTCCCCAAGATTTTAGAGACATTTACAAACCAGGCCTCAAAAGGACACAAGATAAAAGTTAGAAGAACAAAGAAAGTAATATAAGTACATGCAATAGCAGGGAATACTGACACGCAGAAAGACAGCAAACAGCATACACAAATAGACGTGATTCTCTGTAAGTGCCTTAATTAAAGCATGGGATGTGCTGTGTAGTTGCCATTTACAAATAATGGACCTGTCATATGTTGGAAGGGGGCAGTATAGAAAGTGGGGGATGCTACTGGTTCATTGGATGCATGTTTATGTAAAGGTCAACCTTATTATGTTGATATAGAAAGAGCACAGTGGCCTAAACAAGCTTGTCAACCAAAGCAAGCAAGTACCTGTCAGGGTTACAGTGAGCAGGGGCAGAGTTAGCAATGATTTAGACTACCCCAGTGCAGACAAAAGGAAATGGCACTCCATTTAAAGACACATCATTTCTTGTACAAAGATGTGGTATCAGAGAGGCAGATGCAGGGCAAAGTGTGTACCTTCCTGGCCACAGAGACTAGTATATAACAAATAACTTGTATAATAATAACTAATAATTTGAAAAAGCTCATGTGTGGATGTGTGTTTATTATATTATCTCTATAAAACTTGTATGTGCAGCAGTTGTCTCCATGTGTATTTGCATGCCTGTTGGTTTCAGCCTTCATCTGATACCAATACACATGCAATGCGATGACAACCTCCATATTACAGTACATACAAGTCCTAACAATACTTTGGGCAAGTTCTGTATTTGATCTTATTTCCATCACTTTTTTTAATTTCTGTCACTTACAATGTATGTCAATTATATAATATGTGTTAAAAACAAATAAATTAGTAGCATGTGAATATGTTGTGTAGTCACTGTTGCGTGCCGGAAACCAGGAAGACAGTGGAAAGAGCATAGCATAATGCATCATGAATGCATGTTTGTAGCGCGACATGACAGCGCTCCAGTTTTACTCAATTTTGCTTTGATGTGACTCCAATCATGTACAACATGTGAACGGTACGTGTACAGGGAAGTAAAAAAATCGAAAATTAAACCAACAATAGTATCTAAATGCTTTTGAAATAAGTGAAAGCTTTTCCTATAAATGCTGCTAAAAGTTGGAACTGAGGGGTGCTAGACAGACAAAAAATTGCCCTCTTAAAGAGTTTAAAGAAATGTAGAATTCTAATCAAGCTTATTCATGAAGGTGAAAGCAGCGTAATTCTGTAGCATGAATTATTCATTTCTTCCCCCTCTCTTTACCCTTGATTTTCCCTGACAGGTGCCTGTGTGCCCTCTTCCATTACCCATGTCATTTCCTCTCCTTCAACTGCAATCCCCTCTCATGTCCTTAACACTGATCCCTGAGGACTGACATGCAAGTGGGAGGAAGGGATGGAGTGGGGAAACAGGCAGAGAGGGAGAGAGGAACTGTGAAAAAGCTGGTTGAAAACTGGAAAAAAGGTTTGTTTGTTTGTTTGTCTGTCTGTATGCAAACATGCATACAGTAAGAAGACTTATTCACAAGGTAGCTAGAAAAGTTAACTAAGCCATGCCAAAGTCAAAAAACAGTCTAAACCCTTGCAGTGGGACACAATTCAAAACACATACAGCCAGATGGAAAGATGCTCATTCAGGCAGCCAGTCACACTTGACTATACCACCTTACCAACTGTACATTCAGCTACAGATGCTGTGAGAACATGCTTGTAAGCCAGCAGCTCTCAAACAGACAGCTTTCAATCCAAAAGGCAATCAGATACACAGACAGATAGGCAGATAGAGCTGCTGCTGCTTCTGCTGCTGCTTTGGTGCTGTTCTTCCCCTCCAGTGATGCTTGATAACAGCATGCAGCTAGACAAAGTAATCCACCATAAAAATACTGTTAGAGCTACCCAGAGATAGATAAACGCTGACTGAGGAGGAGTAGAAGAAGGAGGAGAGAGATAAATGTGCATGGGGTGGGGTTAGAGGGTGGTTGGACATGGAGGGAAAGAGGGTGAAAGAATGGGATGCAGGGAGAGAGAGAGAGGGAGAGAGAGAGGGGAGAGGGAGCAAGTGGAGGCAAGATGATGAGACAAAGGGAAGAGGTTGAAGAAGATGATGAGGAGCAAAAACAGAAAGTGTGAAGTGTGAAAAGTGACTATCCTAAATGGTTTCTCTGTCTGTTTGTGTGCCACAGGCTGGGGTTACTACAGAGGCAGATGCATTCCTCTAGATGCCCTAGACAAGGGTTGGTTAATTGTAAGAGATGTGAGAGAGAAAAAACAGCAAAACAGCAGGTATACGTAGAAATGAGATATGGGTAGAGGAAGAGAGCAAAAATAGACATGAGTGAATAGACACAAGGGAAAAGAAGAACATGCAAAGAGTGAGAAAATGGATGATAGTGGCTTAGGATCAGATGTTTCTTTATGGCTACTCTCTTTGTTTCTGTATCTCTTCCTCTCTTTTTTATCTTTCCTTCCTGCTATCTCATCCACTTGCTCTCTGTTTCCAATGGATCTCTCCATCCTCTTTCCTCTCTCTTGTTCACACTCTGTCTCCAGTCACTGTTGAATGTAGGTCACCCTGTCTGGAAGCCCCCCTCTCTCTTTCTCCCTCTCTCGCTCTCTCGCTCTCTCCCTCTCCCCCTCTCCCCCTCTCCCCCTCTCTCCCTCTCTCTCGCCATTCATTCATTCCACCGTTCCCTGCCTCTCCTTTTCCTCCACTGGGGCTGCGATTTCTCCGGGCTGGATGCCGGTTGCTGGACAACTCGCCTGGCTGGATACTGCTGCACTGGATATGATTTATATTGCATACGGAGAGTGCAGAATCTGCACAATCACAAGGCCCGGCTGCATCTATATCCTGGAATGAGAGAGGGAGATTTCCATCGCTTTATCAGCAGTAGCACGCAGGTGGAGACTGAGCTTAGCCAGAACCCAAGGGGTCAGATGCTGCAAGAGTGTTTTCAAAGCAGAGCAGGGAGAAACCTTTGGCATCGCTTCTGCCTTCTCGCTCTCATCCAAAAACAGACCTCTGGAACATTGCATGTTCGTTCGCTTCCAAAATCCACCACATAGGTCCAAATTTCCTCTTCCCTCCTCTCACTTTTTGCACGTCTCTTTTTTTGGCTGGCTGGTTGAGATGTGTATATTCCTTTCGTAATGATGATACTCCAAATTTCTTTAAACTTAGCACGAGGCAGCAAAACCAAAATCTCTGAAACGACCGCTGGATTTTACAGCTGCTCTCCATTAAAAAAACACGAAAAATGCTGTGCTGTCTAGCTTTAGCTCGCTCCTCGTCTGTTCCCTTCCAAAAAATATGGGAGTGGAGCAGAGAAGAGTGTGTGTCTGCTTCCCCTGCCTGCCGCAGTGCAGAGCGACTGGCTTGGAGAAGTGAGGGAGGCAAAACGCAGACTGTTGCTAACTCTGTGGTGGCAGACTGGCAGAAAGTGTTTTTGTGTGCATGTGTGTGTGTGTGTGTGTGTGTGTGTGTGTGTGTGTGTGTGTGTGTGTGTGTGTGTGTGTGTGTGTGTGTGTGTGTGTGTGTGTCTGTGTCTGTGTCTGTGTGAGAGAGAGAGTTTATCGCTGGCACAGCAATCAAGTGAGGCCATCAATCACCTATCAATCACTGTCACCCTCGGTCTTTTGTCATAACAAATAGCTGTGTGTTTTTGTGGGAGAGTGAGTGGGTGTATAAGTGGGTGTGGGCATGGCAGTCATCACCACAGATACCACACAGAGATGCAATATGCAACACGCACACACACATACACACACACGCACACACGCACACGCGCACACACACACACACACACACACACACACACACACACACACACACACACACACACACACACACACACACACACACACACACACACAAAAGCATAGCTATCACAACTAAAGCTTAGTAATTATTTCTATTACAGTTCAAATATCTTTATATTCCAAAACCATGTTTATTAACTGTACCAAGACCATTAAAATATTAATGCCTCACTCTTTGTCAGTTGTTGCCATTCATGACTGAATTGATTATATTAGGGCAGCCTGGAGTGTTTAGTCTGTAAACAAGACCAGGTGTTTACACCTCAGCATGATTACCTGTTACAACAGCATTTCAGAAGCAGATGTTTCTTTATTTTAGCAGATGACTCTTTATTCATGTTCACTGACTACAGATGGACTTTGGGCCATCATGACATAAATGAATCATTAAAGATCCACGTTTGATGGAATGTATAGTCTCGGTAGCGATTATAAATTCATATCTATTCAATCCTAATTATAATGTGCAAGTTTTTTTAATAACTTATTTGAAAAGATAGGCAGCACATAATGGTGATGCTCAATTTATCAGAATATTTCAGGTACACTGAGCCTCTGAAGAATTACTATGAAGAATACTACAATGTCTGCCTGCATGTCTGTGTGAAATAACATGAAATTGCTTTACCCTTGATTCTGAAGTGTCCAGCATAGAACGACAGACAGGGGGAAAGGCAGTAAAGAAGTCACACACCTGCCATAGAGATAAAGCCTGTTATTTTCCTCTCATCTCCAGCCCCTGCCTCTCTCCTCCTCTGTCACTCTGTTACTCGGTCCTTCTGAGGGAAGAGCTGACATTTTCCGCTTGTGGTTCAGCTTAGCTCCTGAGGTGGTAGAGTGTTAGTAACAGGCTGTAACAGAGTGAGACTTGTTTCCATTTGGTTGGGATTTGTTTCCCAACGGGAGGTGGATGGATTTTCATATTACATGTGCTGGTCAGTGATTTTAGTGCATATGTGAGTAATTTAGCTTCTCCTATTTCAGTCATATTTTGAGCCCCAGTGGCCAACAATTATTCAGCACACACATTTGTCCCATACAGAGGGAGGCCTTGTTTTAAAGCAGTATCTCTGATGTACGAGAACATCCAGGCGTATTACAAACACCGTAGCTTGGCAATGGCTCAAATGCCATAAGTAACAATTTTGTTTTGTTAGGGAAAATACTATATTACTCATGACCCCTGTCATATAAATCCTGATTCTGTGAGTCTGAATGGCGATGTAGTGACCGTATGTACAATATAGTCAGTAATATACAATACCATATTTTTTAAAAAACTATACAACATTTAGTCTGTTTTTAATATCAGCTAATCATCTAATAATTCAAAAATGATTTATCTGCTGTCTGGCAGGAACCATAAAAGTAGCAGTCTCCTTTAATTTACTGTTGCTTTGACTATTTTTCTTGTCCTTGTAAAAGTTCTAGAATCATAGTTTCTTCTTCGCTTCCTCCATCTGTCTTGTCAGAGCCTCCCCAATCTTACTGTATAATTTTGTATTCCTACAAAATTCCTTCCTCTTTTGTCTCTTTCTTCTTTTGAAAAACTAACTGAAGAGCGTGGACTTTTACTTAAATTCTAAAGTTCAGAAGCAATCTGCTTTTAGATTCCAAAATTCAACATGACCAGTTGAAACAATGTAGCTGAAGCTGATATTTTTGCACGGTCAGTACATTTTTTTCCTTCTGTGTCCATTTCTCTTCTTTCATTAAACACATCTCCTTCAGCTCCCTCTTTTCTATTTCCAGCTCTTGCACTCTCCTCTTCCAGCTCTCCTCCACAACCAGCTCCTCACTGAAATCTCCTGCAGACCGTTATATTTGTTTTTCTATTGCTTCTCTCTCTTCCTCCTTTACATTCAACAGGGCCAAGGTCTGCAAATGTGTCTTTACGCAAGCTTCCCTCTTTTTTGTGACCTGGTTGATCTTGTTCTCTTTTTTTTGACTATTTGCTCAAGCAGGCTCACCTTCTTTTGTCACCTTTTTTTTTTTTAAAAACTTCTA